>NC_062560.1:105599308-105902068 GCF_016906955.1 Phacochoerus africanus | reverse complement strand
TGAGCCTCCTCCTCTTGCAATCTTGAAAGTCTTTGGATCCTGTTTTTCAAAGCAAGTGTGGCAGGACCAAAATCTGTAAGAAACTAAAGTCAACTTACGGGAACATGAATCTTTACCCTCTTCTAACTAGTGGTTTGCAAGTGGGAACGATTTCAAACTGCCCTTTTAGACCCCTGGGGACATTTGGCAATATCTAGAGATAGTTTTGGTTGGGACAACTAGGGGTGCACTACTAGAATCTAGTGAGTACTGGCCAGAAATGCTGTTAAACATGCCACAATTCAAAGGACATGACCCACAATAAAGAATTATCTGCCCCCAAATGTCAACAATGCGAAGGTTGAAAAACCCTTTCAACTTAATCTAAGAGATCAACTGAGTTGCCAGAGGTTCCAGAGAGATTTGATAGGATGGACAGCTGTTGACTATCTTGAAACTGCAGTTACGTATAAGACATTCATGCTCAACATACATGTACTGAGCACCTATATATAAGCCAGACTCTGGCCTGCCTCAAAGTATTCACAACCTAAGCTTCACATAAAACCATTCATTTATGTAATACATATGATACACAAGATGCTATAAAGCCAACAAATTTGCTTCCTAGAAGTGTGAGGTTTTTGACCCTAGCTTTTTAAATTGTGGAAACACTGAGAAACTACTTTCTACATCTCCAATGTATTGTATTAGTATCATTTCAACATAATAAACCAACTTATTTAATTTGGCACCCCTCAGTTTACCCATTCCCACTCCTGTGGCTTAGTGCTCCAGGTCCCAGCTAATTATATAAGAGATTCCATCATGGGCTCCATAAACCTTAAATCCCATCTTTTTCTTTTTTTTTTTTTTTTTTGTGTGTGTGTGTTTTTGCTATTTGTTTGGGCTGCTCCCTCGGCATATGGAGGTTCCCAGGCTAGGGGTCAAATCGGAGCTGTAGCCACCGGCCTACGCCAGAGCCACAGCAACGCGGGATCTGAGCCGCGTCTGCAGCCTACACCACAGCTCACGGCAACGCCGGATCGTTAACCCACTGAGCAAGGGCAGGGACCAAACCCGCAACCTCATGATTCCTAGTTGGATTCGTTAACCACTGCACCACGACAGGAACTCCAAATCCCATCTTTTTCAACTGAGTGATTCTTTCATTTCTTTTAAACATAAAAGCTGTGCTTTCTCATGCCTTTTCTTATTCTTGTTGTGGTGGTTTTGTATGTTTTGAGCTATTTGGTATTTGTTTATTTAATGGCAAGAAGGGGAAATTCAATGGCAAGGAAGAACAAGGCATTATGTGAAAACCCAAACTGTTAACATAGGACATGTCGAAACCCACCTCTCCACCCACTGTGAAAGACAATTACATATATGGTCCCCAGGAAATGCAAAATGTTAACATCTACTACCTTCCCTTTGCCTAGCCCATGCCACATTTGTTTATGATTAAGAGGAAATCTTGACTGTCTAGGCCATACCCTAAGTGTTATTGCAAAGCAGGCAGTTGGTCCTGTTGAGATTTCTATCATTTATTTTACTGCTGCCATGGGAGATTAAAAATTAAATCATAATTTTAAATATTTTCATAAAGGTTAGGTAGGCATGTTTGATTTCTTTATTGCTCCATTGAATGTCAGAGGCTAGAGCATTCACAGCGGACTGACAGTGAAGAATGATGGTATTTATAAAACAAATGTCATTAAGTTTACCTTTGAAGAAGATGCATTCTTGACTTTACCTAGAAAATTATGCACAAATTAATTCCTATGATAAACTGGTTTTTTTCCACACTGAGATTGTTATACTCTGATTTAAAAACCGTGACAGCAAATATGTCTAAAGCGATGAATGATTCCCATTACAGGATTTCATTTAAGCTAGGCACATATGTAGGCAGGACCACAAAACCTCAGAAGGTTCCTGAATGGCTCTGACTTGCTCACACAGCTGAGGATAGCAGCAAAACCCTAAACAAGACTATAAAATTTTTCTTTGGGGCCCAGATCTCAGGTTTCTTTGCCCCCATAAGGAAAGGTAAAGTCAGCCAGTACAAAACCTTGCCCTATGACAGAGCCAAAACATTCAGCAAAGCTGGTCACATGACATGAGGATGGGACTCTCAAGGAGAGAGAATCCAGGGAGAGAGTGTGGAGCCTTAAAATGGAAGCAAATTCGGGGGATAGTGTATGTATGTGCATATCTTTCCTGTAGGACTTCTCAGCACCTTTAATATCCTAATCTGCACTGTGACTCTCTAAGAAAAGGGACAGTTTATTCTGCAAACATATTTGGCCATTTATCAAGGTATGGTCACATCCTGTGGGTCCCTCTGGTTTCATGGAACATGTTTTGGGAAATGTCACAGGAACATTATATCCAAAAGTCAGCAAGGCATCTGATAAAGTTCTTATTCTTGTGAATACTATAGAGTAATGAGAACTGGATGAAAACTCTCTTGTCAGATTGCCACATAAAATACAGGACACCAGATATTGCACAGCACATATTAAAAATGTATTCACTGTTTATCTGAAATTCAAAATTCAAATTTAATTAGGCATCCTGAGTTTTTTGTTTTGTTTGATTTTGTTAAATCTGGCAACCCTACTTTGATGAGGTTCGTGAGTCTCCTAAACAAATATTTTTTTTTCTGTCTTTACGAGATACATTTCATCCTTAACCAGCAACTCATTGTTCTTCTACCATGAGGCACAGTCCAGAAAATTAGATTCTGCTCAACATTATAAATGTAGTCAACTGTTAATTTCCTGTATCTTCTGTTCTCTGCCAAGGTTATCCCTTTCACTCTATGAAAGAAATAAAAAAGGCTACCTGTAATTCCCAAGCCCTTCAAGTTTCACATCCAATTTTAAAATCACTAACAAGCCAGTTCAGTCTCTTGATTATATCATTTGTTCCATATGAATCAGCAAATGTAGACAGAGGTCAGTGAGCTTAACAAATCTTGGCAGAATCTGTTTTGCGGCTGTACATTCCAGGAAGAAGGAACGTTGTAGCGATCCTGCATTGCCCTCTATCCTCCTTATTCATTCATTGAACAAATAATAGCTCTTGATTACACAGAATGCAGCAGGCACTATGCTAATCATTGTCTATATACAAAGGCTAAACATGAGGGATGTGGTCCCTGCCTGCATAGAAGTTATAGTCTAGTGGGGAAGGAAGAGGGGAAAAATAAGTAATAAACCAGATTATTTCAGACAATGATAAGTTGCTTTGAAAGAAATTAGAGGAATAGAGGAATATGATACAGAGTGAATAGGCTGAGGAGATGCCAGCTACATTAGATGGGATGGTCAGGGTAGGCCTCTTTGAAGAAGTAACATATGTATAACCTGAGGCATAAAGAACTAGAAGCTTAACATGCCAAGGAGCCAAGGAAGAGCACTCCAAGCAGAACACAGGACATGATTCTTGTTCCCAGAGTTAGAAACAGGACCAGTGCTAATATGGCCTGGTAAATCCATCCTGTAACCTCCAAGATGTCAATCCTCAGCCCATGCTTGCTTGCACACTCTTTCCACTGAAGGACAGCAACTGAAAAGGCTGAAGTGAAGGAAATAGTATTGAAAATAGGTCAGGAAGGAACAAAGAGGCAAATGGCATTTGGCCTCTGCTGCCGTTTAATACAGGAGAGAAAAAACAGAGGCAGTGGCTGGAAAACAGTATTTTTATCACATGTAGCCTTTATTTTCAAGGAAGTTCTGGAAGTTCTCACCTAAAACCTACTGTGATCTTTCAGATTCTCTTTCCCTGGCTTGTTCCTTGGGGACACTATGCAGCAGTGTTTTTTTGGACTCAGCACACTAACCAGATGATTTGGCTCTGAGGAACAGAATGAAAATGATTCTCAAATCATTTTGAGAACTTTCCCTCCCTAGACTAAGTAGCAAAACAGTAACTGGTCCTCAAGCCCATCTTGGGCTTGAGTTTTTTACATATATTTTTAAATGACTCCCAAATTACCTGCCTTCTGAGGTGACAGAATGATCAACTGTTTTATCATATTTTGGTGTGGTTTACTATGAAGTTGCTAAAAGTGAAGGCGGCGGCTAACTGAAAATTCAAGTGTCAAATACCACAAGTAAGAGATGCAGACTGACTAATGTAGGTTGTTTCAGGGTGGTATTTACAAAATGTAACACAGTGAACGTAGGCCAAATATGGGAAAGAAGATAAACTAAGATTAAGTGTTTTAATTATATATGAAAAATGCATCAAGTTACTTTAGCTTGCAGATGAGAGGAAAAGGTGTTATTACCAACAAAAGGTGCTTTTAGGGACATTTCGAATAGAAAAGGGGCACTTCAGGAACCTGGCTGGGTGTTTTCTAAGAACCCTTTTGGGGCAACAGCAACTTAGTGAATTTAACGTTGCCTAACCATCAGCTTTATGATCCCAGGAGTCTGATTTTGTCAGCTCACCCAGAGTAAACTCAATTTTCCAGAAGTCTCAACTTTAGTTATTCAGTAGTGTTCATTAAGAGGCTTCTGTGTGCCAAACTCTGTTCTAGGCCCTAAGATGTAATAGTGAGTAATACTAATATTTACAAATCCCTTCTGATAGGTACATTCTTTTTTCAACTAGGTTAGTACACTTACAACCTAATTATCTCCGATTTCACTGATCTCCGAGGTCTAACAAACTTAACGACCAAATATGAGCAATATCCCACTTAACTTCAGATAATCTCATCTTTTACCAAATTCCCCTCCCCAGGAATCTTTGAGAATCCCTACAGAATAGTTACACATTCCTTAGGTCTATCCTGGTTATCCAGCACAGCAGGTATTCAGTAAACCATTATTATATGCGTGAATGAATTTTGATAATTCCTTATATTTAGATTTAAAAGCAATTTTGTGGTTCTTTCATCTTAATCACTTACTGTGTGCTCTGCAGAATATATGGCACTACGGGCAATAACTCCCCCTTCCTTCAAGGGGGTCAAATCTCATTTGTGGGAAACAAATATACAACCCACAACACTTAGGGAGCTAAGAATCTGAGCAGTATAGCTAGTGTGCATTGTAGAAGAACTTAGTGGGCATTTAGTAGCTAGGCGAAGTGTCACATTTAGGAATGGGAGAGCCTAACATAGCAAGAGGAAAAGATAAGAATTTGGGTTGTGCATAGTGCCTCGAGTCCAATGGTAAGAAAGACCCATCTGGCTGGAGCAGGATGCATAGTAGAAAATAGATTTGGATAGGTCAGATGGGGCCACGTTAAATGTCAGCCTTTCAGTGCCAGATTCAGGACTTTGGGCTTCACTAGCAAATAGGGAAGAGTCATTTTTGAATGGCGTTTGTGCAGAGAGAAGCATAATGATATTGCTAGCATTGGTCTATTACGGTTGAAAGAGAGAACAGAGCTAAGTGTTTCAAACATTACTGATAAAAAGTGATACCACTGAGGGAAATGGGAAGATTTTTGTTTTTTCCCTAAAGGGATGAAACTTGTATAAATCTATAAAAAGAGATGCTGTACCAAGATTTTAGGTTAGAAAAAAATTCAGAATGCTGTTCCAAAGGAAGTTATTTTTGCAGGGAAAAGGAGGTAAATTGGTTGAAAGTCTCTAATCTCAGCTTGTGCTATTTCTAAATCAACCTTGTCCCGATATGTCTTTCCCACTAATTCTGTTACATTCAACAAGTACTAACTGAGCACCTAGTATACACTGATCTCTGTGTTAGGCATTGTAGGTATAGGAAAAAAGCATAGAGCGTATAGCATGGTCCCAACCATCAGGAGGTGACAATCTGGTGGATAACACTTTTGTTATTGACTACCTATGTGCCAGATTCCTTACTAAATGCTTTCCATGAATTCACATGAATTTAATACTTTCAACCACCCTGTAAGGCAAGTTTAGTACAGTCGGCCCTCCATATCAGTAGTTACCAAATCTGCAAATTCAGCCAATTTCGGATCCAAAATATTCGAGGGAGGGGGAAGTCCAGAAAGTTTCAAAAAGCAAAACTTGAATTTACTGTGCTTCAGCAACTATTTACATAACATTTAAATTGTAATTACAGTTATTTATATAGCATTTACACTGCATTAGGTATTAGAAGTAATCTAGAGCTGATTTAAAGTATGCAGGAGGATATGGGTAGGTTATATGCAAATACTACATCATTTTATATAAAGGACTTGAGTATCTACAGATTTTGGTATCCCCAGGGGTTCTGGAACCAATCCTCCACAGGTACCAAGGGATAAACATATCTTCATTTTGTGGATGAAGGAACTAAGTTTCAAAAAAAAAAAAAAAGATTAACCAAAAAATTGGTTAAATTGCTCGCCTTATGTCACAAAGTCCACAAACAATCAATGGAATCAGTATTCAAATTAAGGTCTGTCTAATGTTCTTGCTTTTAACTACTACTCCACTATCCAGGGCTTACATGCATAAAACAATTAAGGAACAATACCACTCATCACTCCTCATTCTTCTTTATGGTCTTGTGTGCTTTGTGTGACTGGAGGCAGGTTCATAAGGAGAATGAGAGGTGCTGTGGAATATTATCTTGGAATAACCTTTCTAAGGACTAAAGGGGAATCAAGCTGGAATGGAGAGTCACAAAATTTCACTCTTGCCATCCCTCAGTTTATTTCTCCCTCTGATTGCTGACCTACATTCATTCCCTAGGATCTTCCCAGCTTCTACTCTTTTACCTTAACCCATCTTTAGACCTCCTATATGTGTAGCCTTTTAGTGGTCTACCTTGAGTCAAGGATAGAACACATAATACCCATAGGAGTGGGGGGGTGGGGGGGAAGGACATGTTTCTTACTTAAATATCAGTTATTTCAACCAGGCTCTTGATAAGCGATAGGGCACACAATTCAAGGTTATGTTCACTATCAAGTGTCTGGAACAAGTAGGTTGTCTAGTTCAGAGGCCTCCAAATTTTTAACATGGTTTATAAAAAAGGGTGCCTACTCCAAATAAATGTAAATATAAATTTATTTACAAATGGTATATACATACTACAACTATACAAATGTGTTGCATATGATATAAACCTACACAAAAATATGAATTAAAAGGATGAGAAAAGGATTTCCCATCATGGCTCAGCAGAAATGAATCCAACTAGGGATCATGAGGTTGCCGGTTCAATCCCTGGCCTCACTCAGTGGGTGAAGGATCCGACATTGCCATGAGCTGTGATGTAGGTCCTAGATCTGGCATTGCTGTGGCTGTCGCATAGGCCAGCAACTATAGCTCCGATTAGACCCCTAGCCTGGGAACCTCCATATGCCGCAGGTACGGCCCTCAAAAGACAAAAAACCAAAAAAAAAAAAAAAGAATGAGAAAAGACAAAATCAGTAGTATTTAAAATAAAACTTTAGGGGGAAGGGGCACGATAGGGATAAGGGAATTAAGAGGTACAAACTACTATGTATAAAATAAATAAGCCACAAAGATATATTGTACAGTACAGGAAATATAGCCAATATTTTGTAAAACTTTAAGTGTAATATAAACTATAAAATTTCTGAATCACTATTTGTACACATAAAACTAATATAACATTGTAGATCAACTATACCTCAATAAAAATAAATAAATACAAGACTATTTTTTATTAATGGTACAAAAATAATTTTGATTTTACTTAAAAGTTTTATTCAGCTTAATTTATTAAATAAGAGTAATATGGCAACACACTTCCTTAATTTGTCAAATCTCATAATATATCCATTTGAAGGACTGATTCTAAATTTAGGTTACTTCAATACTAGATTTTACTGGATATCTTGGTTAAAAAAGAGAGAATACAAAGATAGATCCAAACAGTAAAAGTACATCATTGTCTATGCTTAATTGAATCATCACAAAAGGATTTTTTAAAATTTCAGATTCTTTCCTCATATAGATTTCCCCATGCTTGTTACCCATTAATTTTGCATAGAGTAGTGTGTATGTGCCAATCTCAACTTCCCAGTCCATCCCTCATTTCCCTTTTGGTAATATTTCCCCTTTGGTAACCATAAGTTTGGTTTCAAAATCTTTGAGTATGTTCCTGTTTTGAGAATGGATATATATGTATATGTACAGCTGATTTACTTGGTTGTGTAGCTGAAACTAACACAACATTATAAATCAACTGTACTCCATAAAATTTTTTTAATTTCATACTCCAATTATTCAAGGGTTTTTGTTGTAATTTGTCCAGCAGAATTTCTGCTTCCTAATGTTAATCAGTTATGCCTGCAAACTAATCAGCAGGTGTGATACCTTAATATTTTGAACAAATGGGGTCAAATTTTACTAAAATTCTTCATTTGGAAAAGTTTTAAAGAGGTAAGAAATATTTTTTCAATGCTTAGAAATCATGCAGATACCAGAGATTTTTCTTAGGTGACAAAGCAACAAAACCACATAAAAGACAGAAACATTTTCCAGTATCCATTTTTTAAAATACACTTTTTTTTAAAGCAGTTACTTTTCACTCGTTAAAATTCACCTTGAAGGGATAGATTAAGTCTTTTATATATATATATATATAAAATATCTTCTGGGTATCATACTATTGCCAACTACTTAGCAAGTAAAAGTCAGCAAATTTGGAATACTTATTTTTGATTAAAAGAAAAGAGTATAACTTATCTCTAAGTTCAACAACTTTTAAAATCTTTTCCTCAAGATAACTAGTAAACACTCTGGGTGGTACAAAATGTTTCCATAGTCATTCTCCCTACCAAGTATTCAAAAGATTTTATTATTTAAGATTCTATAAGCTATTGCCTTCTCCCTGCACAGGTAAACCACAGTATGTTGCAATATACTAAAAACAAGAACAAGTGAGGCACTGCTGAGAACCACTTTGAACTGTGAAACATTTATTCTTCCTTTGTGGTGCTGATGGGCATGTATGACACATCTAAACCAGAGATCCAAGTGAAGGGGCAGTGTCAATCCAAAGATTAAACTTTAGCACAGCTCAATTTTCTTTCTTTTTGAGATAAAAAGTCAATATAGATTTTAATGTTTTCCCCATAATCAAATAGATCATCTTGCCCACCCCCTGGGGGTCCATACATCTTCCACTTTGGAGACCATTGGCCTAGGTTACTGATTAAGGGCAAGCCATGAACTTTGAAGCCAAACAAGTAAGTGAGTGTTAGGGAGGGCAATTAAGAGAGTTGAGAAGCTCACATAGTGTCCTCAATCAAGGGAAAGCCTTCCTAGGTTGCTCAGAAGTGGGCTGAAGGAGTAGCTAAGACGAAATAGGAGTAGTGGCTAAACTTCATACTATCAGGTGCTAAAACAATATTTCAATTCCATACTGTGAAACATTCTTGGGAAAGTACATTTCTGAGAAAGAAAAGCTAATAAAGAAATATCATATAGAATACAACACGTCTAAAATATAATTAGTAATAATTACTAACATTTCTAATGCTCTCTATAGACTCAAAACAGTCTCCCATTTATTAACTTGTTTAATTACCACAAGCCTATCAGGTATATATAGTCTCATGCCCACTTTATAAGCAAGGAAACTGAGGCCTAGAGGGAAGAAGACTTTACTTGCCCAAGGTTGCACACCTACAAAATGGCAAAGCCAAGCTTAGGATTCAAGTCTTACTCCTCTTCCTTCTGCCCACAGCCTGACATGGCACCCAGCAGTGCCAATCTGGGGCCAGCAGCTCAATTCCAATAAAGAATTGATGAATTCCACTTCAGAAACTCTTCTACTGCTCCTCGGGTACTTGCCTTCAAGTCCTAAAGCAAATGCCTTATCCTAGATCCCTGACTTCTCAGACACTATTAAATCCCCTGAAAATGTCTACTTTGCCGTCTGTATTCCTCAGACCTCCAAGGACCAGGAGCAACTCTAGAAGTGTACAAAAGCCACGTGCAGCATGGTATGTTTTCACCTATGATATATGTGAAAGTTTATTCCTTCCACCAGACTATAAAGGGTTTCAAAGTGGCCTGTGGTCCAGTCATTGGGCTTACGCAATGGTTCCTCTTAGTTACCATCTGACATTCCCTAGGACAGGGAGGCAAAGCACAGAGTAGGAGTTACTGTAAAATTTTATCAACTATGACATATGTGGATAGAATAAAGGTGAAAATATTAAAATTCCTTTGGCTTTAGCACTTTGAAACTTAATGTAGCATCCTTCATAGAACTAATTTGTTCTTCAAGGTGGCTTATTAAGGGAAAAAGGAAATGTAATATTCCTAAGGGAATAATTTCCGTACAGATGAAGGTTAGCTAGTCTTTTCTTTAAAAAGTGTTAATACCTCAGCATGGCACAAAGTAGCATGGCACTCATTTAGCAAATTTATACGCATGTACATACGAATACATATATTTGAAAAATAAACACACAAGAAAATCAGAGTAATCTTTTTTCTTTTTTTTTTTTTTTTTTTTTTGCTTTTTAAGGCTGTACCCACGGCATATGGAGGTTCCTAGGTTAGGGGTCAAATCGGAACTATAGCTGCTGGCCTGTGGCACAGGTACAGCAGTGCCAAATCCAAGCCACGTCTGCAACCTACACCACAGCTCGTGGCAACACTGGATCCTTAACATGCTGAGCAAGACCAGGGATCAAACCCACAACCTCATGGTTCCTAGTCTGATTCATTTCCACTGCACCATGACTGGAACTCCCAGAGTAATCTTAATAATTAGAGAAGCTATAAAGCATGGCAGAAAGATATGGGTTAAACTGAAAGTGTGAACCTGGGCAAATTAACTCTCAGTCTCACTTTCCTAATCTTAAGTGGCAAAATAATAATTTCTACCCCTCTTGGATTATCAGGAGGACAAAATGAACTAATACATGTAAAATCCTAGGGACGCTACCTGGCAATTAGCACTCAGTAAATGTTAGCTTTTTAAAAAATGATGAGGAGTTCCCGTCGTGGCACAGTGGTTAATGAATCTGGCTAGGAACCATGAGGTTTCGGGTTCAATCCCTGCCCTTGCTCAGTGGGTTAACGATCCGGCATTGCCGTGAGCTGTGGTGTAGATTGCAGACGCGGCTAGGATCCCGCATTGCTGTGGCTCTGGTGTAGGCCAGTGGCTACAGCTCCAATTCAACCCCTAACCTGGGAACCTCCACATGCCGCGGGAGCAGCCCAAGAAATGGCAAAAAGACAAAAAAAATAAAAAATGATGATTATTAACTATTATTACTATCATTATTATAAAAGCAGGATACCTAAAGATTCATTTCTTCTGGAGTGAACTGAGAAAAACCTATGTTGTCACTGCAGAAAGTTATTTAGCCTACAGAAGACTTGAGGAGTATGGTCCAATAGTCCATAAAGGGATTCGATGGGGACAATGCTGAGAAATTATTCTCAATGTAAATGAAATGGTGATCAAGGAAAAATGGGAAAAATTCAAGAGAGACATGATTGGAAATAAAGTTTTTTGACCTCCCTGGAAATGGAATGGGCTGCTGGAAAAGCCAGTGAGGCCCCAACCCAGGATACCACCTAAAAGGTACAAACACCCATTCACCTGGCAGAAAGTAGGTCTCAGGTCCCAAGAATTCTATATGAATCTTTTATACAACAAATGCCCATCAGTTGTAGTGGGAAATTTCCATTATCAATCTATTGGGGAAACCATATCGGAACCCTGGCTTCTGCCTTTGACAAAGCCAATTCACATGACCACAGTAGTAGCTCTCTGCCCCAGCACCATTAAAGATCGTGATCCCCAGACACCTTCCCAGCACCATTATCACTTTCACCTTTAAATGTCATCGTCTGAAGAAATTAATGGGCACATTAAATTTTCCACCTGCAAATGAGCAAATCCAATTTTTTCAGATGACTCAAACTGAGAAGTAATCTGAATTTTCCATCCAACATTGAACACAGAAAAGCTAACACCACACCCACATGGGGTTTCGTTGATTTTTTTTTACCCCAAACTAATCTGAAAAGTACATTTCTTTCTGAATACAAAAGGCTCCATTGTAGAATTAACAAATGAGATGGGATTGTGAGATGATAAATTAACTATTTTGTGTCAAATAGGTGTCAATAAACATGGCGTTCCATTTGGCTCTAGATTTTAAGTTTAATAAAGCTCCTTCTTTGTAGGCCCAATGCTCCTTCTGTATTCTGAGGGTTAGATGACTCTAGACTGATTTTACTTGTACATGTCAAATAGTTAAATCCAACATTCATTGACATCCTTCCCTTCTTCATAGCTTCTTAGACTACATGTTCCTTCACTTTCAAGAGAAAAGGGAGTTTTATGTTTCCCAACTTAGGGAGGTTGGACTGGTTGCTAAAAATAGCTTGGAAAGAGGACCCAAAAGGCAATTTTGTTTTAAGAAGTAGGGTCAGTTTTCAGGATGTAAGCCTGGACCCATATCCTAGGGTGCAGGGTATAGAAAACACATTCAGAAAGCTTTGCTTGGAAAGAGTGGGGCATCTTGCACACATCACACACACCAGACAGTCCTAGCTTCTAACTTAAAGTATCTAGGTTATTTCTAGAGAGGTGACAACTTCTGTAACAGCTAATCTCTCCATTCACGTCATAGGCATCACACTCCTGACATTGCCCCCACTTTTTGTGGGGGCCAGCAGAAGAGTTTTTAAGAAAGCTCTTTGAGATGTTCAGGCCAGGGATGCTTCAGTGATCTTCTTGATCATTTCTTAGCAAAACCTCTGCGATCAACCTGATATCTCAGAGATTAAACCATTGCAGACACCAAACATACAGCCAATGAACTGAGAGATGTACATGTGCATTAAATACTACCATTCTAATCTGTAAGGGATCAGGTTTTTTTCTGTTTCTGTTTTTGTTTGTTTGTTTGTTTGTTTTTTGGCTGCTCTCATGGCATGCAGAAGTTACTGGGCCACAGACTGAATTCATGACACACCTGTAACCCAGAGCCATAGCAGTGACAATGCCAGATCCTTAATCTGCTGAGCCATGAGGGAACTCCAGAGGTCAGCTTTTTGCAAACACACTGACTCCCAACATACACACACGTGCGCACAGATACACACACACACACACACACACACACCCTATCCCATGGGTCCTATTATTCCCTCTAGTTCTGCTAGGCTAATTGGATAAACCACTCCACAGCAAGTCTCTGATAACTGTTTCCAGCTTAATGTGTTGATGTCCCTCCCTATCAGCTCCCTATATTCTTAAAGGGGGCTACAAAAACATAATGGAAATTGTTTCTTTCTCTAATGGAAAGTTCAGGCCTTGGGGCTTGCCTGCAGGGGAAGAATTTGGCAAAGGAAAATCCTTTCCCCACACCCTACAAATCACGAGGCTTGGGTGACTGCCTACTCCCTCGACATAAAGCTGGCTCCAAGTCCAAACACACACATATGGTGTCCAGCTGCCTCTCACTTCAGAGTCAGAGACTTGGCCTTCCTCTTGTCTTCCCCAACCTACATTCCATCACCTCCCCATAGATCACTGATGGGAGCCATATGTTCAGAATTTACATGCACTGTATTCATAATGGAAAATTCTAGTCAGACTTCTGCAATAGATATCTGGATGTCAGCTTTGTTAAATTTCTCTGGACACAGAGCAAAGCCATTTGGCAGTCATATGTCTCTCCACATCTTATAAAAGTAAAATAATAATTTTTTGTACTTAGGTAGACTTCCTTGACTGTAGAGTCTGAAGACTTTTGTAAATATTCTCACAAGCATGTGATTCCCTTTCATCTGTTTAGACCATTACATCACTTTCAGAGGCAAAACTTAACTCTTCACATTTCTAAATACATTCCAACCTGTCCTCACACAGAAAGATATATATACTTACAAGTAGTGTGTTATCCAGTTGCAGAACCCTATATCCAGCCTAGACAGATGTTTCCCCATCTTCTAATCTATGCCAATTTTGCACTTGCTTGTACAGTGTTTTACATGGTCCTCTAATTGCTTCCAAATGTGTTAAGCTGATCTTACCAACCATATTGTAACATCCTTGCAGCCCTGCTCTACATATTATACTCTTTAAATAGCCTGCAGAACTTACCACAGTGGTGAACATCCGGTAGGCACTCTGGAGTAAATGAATGGTTGAATCAAATTCATCTTCTTAATGTAGTCTCTTAAAATACTGAGAAGAACATTTTAAAATAAAATCAAGGCATATGAGTAGGAAGAGAGTGTGACTGACTATAAAATGATAGCACAAGGAAGCTTTCTGGGGAGATGGTTTACATGCATCTATACATGTGCTAAAATTCACAAAACTGTGAACTTTCCCAAAATTCAATATTACTGTATGGTAATTTTAAAAATTAAAAAGAAACTTTAAATCAAAGCAAAGTGAACACATTTCACTCAAAGTACTGTTTTCTCACTAATCTTAAAACATTCTAATCCTTGTTTCCTATCCAGAATTGAGTAAAATGTTTCTTTCAAATCACACACACACCTTTTATAAATCAGGGACAGTTATCAGATAGGTTTCAGATACCACTGCTCATTAATAATCATCTGAATCATGCCAGAGTTTACACTATCCAAGCTGATCGAAGGAAACTGAAGTTCTAAGAAGTCTATTAAAGTGATAGAGCTTAGACTAGAAGTTATTCCAAATCCAGTGCTTTTTCACTGTGCCACAAAGGTCGAATAATATAGGATTCCTCTGTTTATATGTTAACATCCTCCCTCATGCCACAAAGGATTTGAGGCAACTTATACATACTTATATATACTAACTTATATATACAACACGTTACCTGTAAAAACTATATTAACTAAAAATCAAGACCAGGAGAAAAAAAGCAAAAAACCAGAAGGCAGAGTAGGACATAGACATTCAGGCTATAGAGTCCTACATGGTTAATAGAGTTGGAGCTTCAGATTTGGCTCTGAATATCCTGGCAGTCAAAGCAAAATGATCATGTTTCCACATGATCATTTACCAGATTTGTATTGTCCATGAGGAATAAAAGCATACCAGTTCCTCAGGATAAACAAAGTTTTTCCTGGCATTTAGTTCTAAAATTTTTCACGTGGGGATGTCATATGGAGGACACTGGATAATAGTGTGGACAATAGCCTTCAACAACATCCTTAAAATATATTTAACTTCTTCTGCAAGATTCTTAAAAAAAAAAAAAAAAATCCGTCCTGTAAAAAATGTTCCTGGGTCAAACAAGTTATGACCTTAGCAAATTATCTGACCCCACTCTGAGCCTCAGTTTCCCCATCTGTGAAAATTTGGGGCTGGACTAGTTGAACTCCTAGTTCCCTACCAGCTCTGACATTGTTAGACACTATGACTTAATTAAATTTTGGCTTTCCACCAACCTATGTGATTCTTTCCAATCTATATTGCATGTGTGTATGCATATATGCTGGATATATCTTCAATGGTCTAGGTCATTCCATTTCTCTTTTACACCCTCAAACAGAGACAACCTCAAGTGCAGACATTAAAAGACAGCTTGCAATCTGATACAATTATTTTATGATAAAAAGTCCTCCTCACAGCCCCCCAACACCACTCCCCCCCCAAAAAACTCCAAAATAATAAAAGAATAATAAGCCCTGATGCCTGAAATTGTGCCATCCCTTGGCCAAAGGGTAGGCAAAAGAAAAAAAATTGACAAGCCACATACACTAGATACTTTTAAATAGATTTTATCTCATCTATTCTTTTCATCAATCCTATGAATTAGATATTATTATCTCTATTAAGAAATAGGCTTGTGGTGGATTTGTATTCTGTCAACCTAGCTAAACTGGAACTGGGGTCTCTAGAATTCCCTTCTCTATTCCAAATAATTCCAATTTAGCCAGGGCCATGAGAGATATTTTGCATGAAATTTGAAAGGTGGCAGTGAAGTGGCGGCCATCATTTTCTTATGCCCAGATGGTGGGGGCAGGGCGCCAGGTGCTATTGCAGCCTAAGCATGCTGTCTCTTCTCTCCTGGCTCTTGTTTTTGGCATGGAGCAGTGTCTGAGCTCCCAGCCATTACTAAACCTCCTCCTTCAGCTTCTCTGAATTTGGGGGCAGCACCCATAGGCCACAACTCCTGCAGTTCCCATGGAATCTCCTCTTACTCAGGGGCCAGGTATGAGTTCAGTTCCATAGTGAAGTGCATCTCCTTCTCCTATAAGACACCCCCATCTTTGAATTTGGAGTCTTAAAGGCTGTGAGACATTAATGTGCATTCCAGTTTGTTTCATGGGTTCCAGCTGGGCCTTATAAGTTCTAGTTTGACCTTGCTCTCCTCTACTTCACATTCATCTTTCCTATCTGTCCAGCTGCCTTCAGGCCCAGCACCAGATGCAGAAGCAACAGCCTGATGTGAACTGTCTAACTAGCTCTGACAATTGTTTAAGGTCGAATCCCCAAGATATGTCCTTTGTTTTGTATCACTCCTAATGGTTCTGCTTCTCTAATTCAACACTGACTGATACAAGGCTCAATGAAGTAAAATTATTTGCCCAAAGTCATGAAACTGGGAGCAGAGTTATAAATTCAAATATGTTTATCTGACTCCAAAGCCCATGCTTAATTGCCTAGGTTTGGAATTTCCTATTACCTAAGTCCCGATGAGAACCAGTACTGATTTTCCCTTGGAGATAGTAAGCAACTGTACTCAGAACTCCAAACCCTCTATCCTGCTTTATTTTCTGCCATAGAACATATTATTTAACATACTAGACACAGAACTACTATGTTTTGTTTATTGTTTGTCCAGTCTACTAAAATAAAGCTCTATGAGAGCAGAAATGTGTATTTTTTTGTTCATTGATATATCTCCAGTACCTAGAAAAAATACTTTGTGCATAGCAGATGCTCAACTAATGTGTGGCTGAATGACTGAAACTATGTCATACCAGCCAATAGGGATAGCGCTTTGGGATAATAAAAAGCATTAAAGGAATCCAAACTTAGTCAAGAAAAGTGTTATTAGAAATGTTCTGGAGTTCCCGTCGTGGCACAGTGGTTAACGAATCCGACTAGGAACCATGAGGTTGCGGGTTCGGTCCCTGCCCTTGCTCAGTGGGTTAACGATCTGGCATTGCCGTGAGCTGTGGTGTAGGCTGCAGATGCGGCTCAGATCCCGCGTTGCTGTGGCTCTGGCATAGGCCGGTGGCTACAGCTCCGATTTGACCCCTAGCCTGGGAACCTCCATACGCCGTGGGAGCGGCCCAAAGAAATAGCAAAAAGACCAAAAAAAAAAAAAGAAAGAAAGAAAGAAAGAAATGTTCTGAGTGTCAATCTCTGTTAAAACAAAGCTACTGGTGAGAACAAAGCATTTTAATAATGTCAAGAACTCATAGCGACATAATGGAAAACCACCACTAATAACAACCCCAAAACCTAAACGAACATACTGTCCATGGTAACCTTCTCTGACACTAGCTCAGTTGTATAGCAAAGCTACATTTTGAAATATTCCTACTTGCCTGTTAGTCATCATGGACTTCCAGCCTTTACCTCCTTAGGAACCAATATCTAGAAAAGAGTAGGAAGAAGTATAGGCACAGAATCATAGACCATCAGAGCTAAAAGTACTTAAAAGATAGTCTTTCCTTTTGCAGATGAGGAAACTGAAGCCCAGAGAGAAGTGACTTGCCTAAGGTCACACAGCTAGGTCTGGGTCTGGGTCTCCTGCCACCTTGAATCAAATTTCTACTGTACTGTGACTCTATAAGCAGCAAAAGGAGACTAATAGTGTCCACCTCAGAGTTTGAGAATTAAATAATACATGAAAAACACTTAGCACAGTGCTTCACGTATAGTAAACATGTTAGTTACTTCTCCCTGCCAGACAGGCACACGCACACGCACATGCACACCCCATAGCCCATCAGTATAAATCTTTCCTCTTCTCTCTTTCTGGGTCCCTATACGTTACGCCATGTAAATAAGCTTTTCTATTTACTTTAACTCTCTTTTGTGATGACAATTCTGGAACCACTTTAAGAATCTACAGAACCCAAATAAAAATGCAAATATCAGAAACAGGGACAGTTATTTGCTGAATAAACAGATTCATAGCTGGGTTTCTTTAGCTAGCATATTCCACTGGCACATTTAAAATTGGAATTGTTCACCAAAAGTGCATTTACTGACTACCATTTCAGGATTAGGAGCAATGGCAGAGTTCCAGGCACACCTGCATTCATTTCAAGCCATCTGGAAAATTCCTGACATCCTCATTTCCCTTAGTGTAAGTTTGACAGTTCCCATGCTGTTGTCTGCCCTCCAAAAGTTGATGAAAAGGAAAAGAAGTCACTTTTCAGGGGGTGGGGCAGTATACTCCAAAAAGGCTTTAGTAGAATCTCTACCAAATTTGGCATTTTGCTAGGTGCAAATAAATTGAGAAATGGTGGAATGACTGGCAGAATTGGGGAGAGTAATAATGAATTGCCACTGTTGCCTCAAATTTCATTCAGTAGATGACCACATCTTCCACCACCTCTTAAAGCTAACTCTGTGGAGCTAACTTCAAGATGGTACTACAAAGCTGAGTATGAGCCTCGGGACAGTGGAAAGTCTGTCCAGAAAACTATAGTGAGAGCATATATCTGTCTTATACTTTAAGGGCAAAACTGAATTCATGTTCTTATATCCAGTCATCTATCACTAATAATCTATCCTAAAAAACTGTCCTTCTCCATGTCTATCAAACATAAGTGCATCTCATCTTGTGTATGATCCTAAGGCCCTGTGACAGGCAAGAGGATCTAAAATTCTGAGCAGGCCCTGCTGTACTTCAGTGGCAGGGCAGAGGTAAAAAAGAAAGCTAGGCTCAAGTCCAACTCCTCGTCCATTCCAGGACCACACAAGCACTAAAGCCATCACCAGAGCCTCTCAGACACCCCCAACAGAGACTACTGCTGCCATTTCCCATAACCTTTCTTTGGACTTGAGACTTGCTATGCAGTAAGCATCTAAGAGGACCAAAGGCAGGTAATAAAGTCAGCCAGTCACATTCTACCTATGGGCTAGCCTCCATCAAGAACATTTGGTGTTCAGAAAATTTTAAAAGCATTCTTCACATGACCAAAATACCATAAAATAGATGCTTTGGTCATAGAGTAATGCTTAAGAGATGTAGAGTCTCAAAGAGCTGGGTTAAATTTCGAGCTCTACCACTTACTGTCTGGGCACCCCTAAACAAATAATTTAATTACAGTTTCCTCATCTATAACATGGAGGTGATAACTATAATGCTACTTCACAGTGTTGCTGTGAGTGTTAAACAACATATGTTACAATGTCTGCCATTAACTTTATAACACTTCAGTATACACAGGGTGATATACATCTATGACAGTGAGTTTTGGCTTTACTTCTAGGGTCAGTCATTTGCCCACATCAGGGTACAAATGGGGGAAGGGAGCCAGAGTTATGCCAGAAAGGGCCACAATCTGGAGGTGATGACCACAAGTGCTTCTGTTACCTATATCTCAGACATAGAACCTGTACTTTGCTAATTAGCATAACAAATGTCAAAAATGTTTCCTTAAAGCCTGTTAACTCGCATGATAAATATTAAAAATGGACTCTAAGTGGTTAAAAAATATCTTAGAGATAATCCCACCCTTGCATAAACAGGATACAAGAATCTAACAAAGCTTATAACCTCTCTGTACCCTTAGCAGAAGACTTGAAAACTAATATCTAAAGAGCCCTATTCTAGCTATGGATTTAAAACCTTTTTATTGATTGCCTAATGTCTACTATAAGGCACAAAAATCATACTTCTGTGAGGGGTATCACTGAATATAGAACAGGAGACTATAGAGATCCTCCCCAGAAGCAACTAATGACCTAGCAAAAACTGCCAAAATCAACTTTTAAAGAACTCTTGAACACAAAATTGAAAACTAACAAAAACCAGGGAAAGATTTTTTTAAAAGAAAAGGCTGCTTTGTGGTAATAGAGTGTAGTGTTATTTTAAATAACCCTCCCACCACCACCCCACATATCACACTGGCAGTGGCTGTGCAAACCACAGCCTGCACCTCTAATGCAGATTGCTAGTGCCAGAGGGAGCAATACAAACCTTATTCTCAAAAATTGGGTCCTAACCTGTATGACATTTCTCTCAGAGTCCGAACTACCCTTTGTTTTGCCTCTGAGTTCCCAGTGCTAGGGTAGTTTATTGAACAAAAGCAGTCAAAAAAGGCACAGGTATTAGCTAAAGCAGTCTGTGGAAAGGAACAATATTTGCAACAAGAAATAGACCAAGAAATCTTGGAAGGAAGAGGTTGGGAAAGAATGTACATGTGGAAATAAGGACTTTAAATAGCTCTCATGTATACCAGGGAACTGAGAAATGCACACACATGCCCTATTTGGATGCACATTCAGAAAAGGCCAGAGAAGACCCTAAGCTTCAATCTCTAGCTACCCTTCAGGCTCTATACAAGTAGGAAGTAAAGACTAAGACTTGTAAACAGCCTGGTTAAGCACTGAAGTAATACCCCAACCCAGAACCAATCTACAAACACTAGAAAGTAGTCTTTTTCCTTTTTTCATTATTTTTTCCTCATCTTTTCTTGGCCATAGGCATTGAAGGTAATTCTGTCAAAACACCAACTAACCACTAAGCTAATAGAACAGAGGCTTCAGAGGCCACAAATAACAAAAATACAGACTTTACAAAGTAGTTTAGAAAAACCCACAACAGACAACAGCAACAAATTCTGGGCAGGATGGAAAATCTGGTTTCCAGAATTGCCACACTATATAATATTCAAAATGCCCAGTTTTCAACCAAAAAAAAAAAAAAAAGGAATACAAAGATACAGGAAAGTATGGCCCATCCACAGAGAAAAAATTGAAACCATTCCTTTGGAAGCCCAGATATTGGACTTACTAGACAAAGACTTTAAAGGAATTGTCAAATATGCTCAGAGATCTAAAGAAAACCAGTAGAAAAATGTCTCAACAAATAGAGAATATCAATGAGGAGATATAAATTATAACAAACCAAGTAGAAACCGAAATGAAAAAGCCACTAGAGGGTTTGAGCGGCCGATTAAGGAAGAAGAAAGAATCAGCAAACTTAAAGATAGGCAAGTTGAGATTATTCAGTCAGAAAAGCAAGAAGTTAAAAGAGTAAAGAAAAGTGAATAGAGCCTAAGATGCCTGTGGACACCATCCAGTATGTACTAACATATGCATAAACAGATTCTCAGAAGAAGAGTAGAGACAGAAAGAAGCACAAAGAATATTGGACATAATGGACAAAAACTTCCCAAATTGAATGAAAAACATGAATCTGTATATCCAAAAAAAGCATAATAAAGCTCAGTCATGGTAAATTCAAGGAGCTTCACACTAAGACACATAATAGTCAAATTATCAGAAGACAGAGAGAATCTTGAGAGAATCAAGAGAGAAGCAGCCCATCACATATGAGGGATCTTCAAAATATTAACAGCCAATTTCTCTTAAACTATAGAGGAAGTAGGACAACATATTTAAAGTTTTACAAGAAAAACAAAGTAAACTAATAATTCTACATCTAGCAAAACTTTCCTTCCAAAATGAAGGTAAAATTAAGGTATTCCCAGGTAAATAAAAACTGAGGGAGTTCATCACCAATAAACCTGCCATACAAGAAATGTTAAAGTGAATCCTACAGAATGAGATGAAAGCACATTAGACAATAATCCAAAGATGTATGAAGAAATAAAGAAAAATACTAAAGGTAGCCACATAGGTAAATATAAAAGCCAGTGATATTGAATATATGATTTCTACCCCCTTTTTATCCTTTTATCATCTTTTTGTCCCTATATGATTTAAAAGACAAATGTGTAAAATAATAAATACAAAGCTATGTATGCCCACACAATATATAAATATGTAATTCGTGAAAATAACACAATGCAGAGGCACAGAGATATAAAGGAGCAATGTTTGTATTTTATTGATTTTATTAATACTAAATTAGTATTAACTAATTCAAATGATTTATAAAATTCGGATATTAATTATAATCTCCAGGGTAACCCCTAAGGAAAAATACTTTACAGCATACAGGGGGAAAAAGCTGAGAAGGGAATCAAAATTGTACTCTAGAAAAAAAAATTACTTAACCACAAAAGAAGGTAGTAATGGAGGAATTGAGGAGCAAGAAAGGTCTAACCCAACAACCAAAGGAGAAAAACAAAATGAAAAAAAAAGGGCAAGGGATCTGAAAAGACTTTTCCCCAAGGACGATACACAAATGGCCAACAAGCACATGAGATGGTGTTCAACATAATTAATTATTAGTGAAGTGCAAATTAAAACCACAATGAGATAGCACTGCACACCCATTATTATAAAATAAAATAAAATAAAAAACAGAGACTAGCAATTGTTGGTGGGGATGTAGAGAAATGGGAATACTCATACATTGCTGGTGGGAAAGTAAAATGTCATAGTCCAGTGGAAAGCAGTTTGGCAGTTTCTCAAAAAGTTAAACATAGAATTACCATGACCCAGCAGTTCCAATCCTATGTATATACCCCAAAGAATTGTAAACAGGTACTCAATCAAATACATGAACAAGAATGTTAATAGCTACACTATTCACAATAGCCAAAATATAGAAATGACCCAAAGGACCATATCAATGGATTTTTAAATGTGGAATATATATACAGTAGAATATTACTCAGCCATGAAAATGAATGAAGTATTGACATATGTTACAATATGGATGAACCTTGAAAACATCATGCTAGGGAAAGAAGCCAGACATAAAAAGCCACATATTGCTTGATTCCATTTATATGAAATTTCCCAGAATAGGTATACTCATAGAGATAGTAAGTAGGTTAGTGATTTCCAGGGGTTAGGAAGAGGGGAAGGAGAAGGTGAGAGGGGAATTACTTCTTAATAGGTATAAGATTTTCTTTGAGGATGACGGAATGTTCTGGAACTAGTGGCAATGTTTACACAGTATCATAAATGCACTAAATGCCTCTAAATTGTACACTTTAAAATGATTAATGGTTAATTTTATGTTGTGTGAATTTTACCTCAATAAGAGGAATAATTTTTTGAAATCCTGCTTCAGAAATGTGGTTGTGCCTTCTTCCTATGACCTTTCTTAGGCATATTATGGTCAAAGCCTTTTAAATGACAGGAACATTAATTGCTGGGACATTATCAAGCTTACAGAACAGGTTGCATAAAATGTTTTGTCACTGCTATTAATGAATATTCATTTAATAAATGTTAACGTGTATGACAAAATTTCGTCCAAGACTTGCTCTCATTATAGCCTCATAGAGAGATTGTGAAAAAGTAAATAAGACCCTCACCCATCTCAGACTTAAACTTCTTTGACAGCTACCATTATCTCCAAACAAATAAACACAGATACAATTAAACTGACTAAGGCCAGTTTACAATACATGGTAATTGTTCAAGGAATGCTAATTGTTATTATATTTCAAAATGAATTTAATTATGACATTAAAACCTGCAAGAACAGTGGAGAGGGATGGGTGTGATTTACTTATAGCACAAATAGAATTCCTAAATAAACCACATATGTCTGACCAGACAAAGTAAAATCATATGGAGTACAAGTTTCCAAATCCGACCACTACCACCACACATGCAGTACAATAAACACTGTAAAAAAGAGTTGGAAAGCCATAAAATACCTTTAGACAATATTATAAATCTTATGCTTAATCACACAAGCAAATTTACCAACTCCCGGTGGTTAAAGAATATTCCCTCAAAGCCAGATTGTGTTTACACTCCATTTAAAATAATACATCCTGAATTTGTGTTAAGGCTTTTTCACTTTCGCAAGCATATTCACACTGCTAATCATCTTATTCTCTCCATATCAGTGTGAGATATATAAGGCAGGCATTATTCTTATTTTACTCTTGAGGAAACTGAGGCACAACAAAAGGGAGTAACTTGGCTAAAGGTACAGACAGACTCAGATCTTTTAATTCTCTGCTCAGAGCTTTTTTCAATTCAACTTCCAGTTATGTAAATTCAGGTTCAAATGGGTTCCATGCAAGGAGAATATCACAATTGAGACAAAGAACCAAGTGACAAAACAAAAGAAACCAAACAGTGTAAAAGCCACAGAGCAAAATACATGACATACTTTTCTCCAACAAAGAGTCACACTTTTCTTAATCCCCATTTGCAGTATCATCTTGCAACAACTTTGGTAACACTGAGAGGCAACAGCCAAATAGAGATTCAAATGAGAAAAACATACCACCACCACTATACAACTACCCCACCCTACCGGAAGCCTTTACTGATATGATGAACGGACCACTGAATGCCAAGCACAGAGCCACAGCAAGTCAGGCTTCCATTTTGCCCCTAGAAACTAGGATGGAGACTCTTCCATCCAGATAAGATCCTGGCCTTGAAACTCAGTGCCGGGAAGCAAGCATGAAAGCTGCTGACTGGAAGAGAGGTAGCAAAAAGGAAGTAATTCTGCCTGGAAGTTCCATCTCTGTAAGCTGCAGAGAGTTCTTTCCTCCCCACTCCTATAGTACTTTTAGTTTGTGCTACATAATACCTAAAATTGGCAGGCATGTTTGAAATACTTTTCATATTGGCTCAGTGTACAATAAGAGAATTCAGAAGGCATAAGAGAGAAGTGGTAAGCATGGTCCCTGCCCTTAAAAGAGCTTTACTATCAAGTTGGGGGGAAAAGATACTTATCCATGAAATAATGAGACCAAGGTACAGGACATTAAATAATAAAGGGCAAAGTTACATAGTAAAGAATAGGCAACATAAGAGGTCAGAAAAGAGACAAGGAGAAAAGGAACTCATTTTAATGCTAATAATAACCCTATAAAGTAGAAACTAGTATTATTCTCACTGTACAGATGAGGAAACTGTAACTCAGGTTATGCAAATTTCCCAGGATACATAGGTAGTAAATAGCAGAGTCAGGAGTTCAAACAAAAGTTGTTTGAATGCAAGAGGATTGGAGTAAAGACAGAATGCTTCCTGGAGAAGTAGGGCTCGAATCAGGCCTTAAAAGATGGAGAGGGCTTGAAATTTGAAGGGCCATGAAAACAGGTAAGAATTTGGTAACCATCAAAAGACATCATGCAGAATCACATGATGAAGAGAGTATGGTAGGAATACGAGGCTACAGTGATATGCAGAATGACCCAAAAGAGTGCAAGACTGGAATCAGGAAACCAGTTAGGTAGCTGTTGCAGAAGGCAAGCATGCAATGCTTTAGGGCAGCCTAAACCAGAAGGGACAGTGATATGGTAAAATAAAATTAAAATGTTTCAGGGAAAAAAGAAAAAAAAAAACAAGGTGAGGTGACTTTAAAAATAGAGATAAAGGATGAATAAGAAAAGAGTCCAAGAATTTGAGCCTGATATACCCTGAGAATGCTGCTACCACATGATGTAAATAATGTCATCAGAAAGAAAAGCAGGCTGGAACGTTTGGTCTGGAACAAATTGAGATTGAGGTGCAGACCAAAAATCCAAGTAGAGGTGCCAGGAGACAGTTGAAGAAATAGATCAGGAGCTCAGATCCAGAAGCATCAGTCTCCACATAAAAGTGCTAGTTAAAATCATGAATGTTGATTAGTTACTGTGGCAGACAGACAGTGTGATCTGCCTACCACAAGCTGTTTCTCATTTCTACCTTACAGAATCCCAGTTTTGTCCTATAGCAGACACTTGTGTTCTTAATCGAGGCTAGATGCTGCTCTGCTCCAGAGAGAAAAATCAGAGGGAGTTATCCAGGCCGATGATTCTCAACCTTGATTGCACAGGGGAGTCACCTGGGGAACTTTATGAACATTGATGCCTGTATCCTACAGTCAGAGATTCAAATTTAATTGCTCTAAATGTGCCTGGGCAAGGACTTCTAGAAAGCCCTCCAAGGTGATTCTCGTGTAAAGCCAAAGTTGAGATCCACTTGGCTAAACCAATCATGGTAATTTCATTCCCCTTGCCAGTAATTGACTTAGGTAATTCTAACTTAAGAGAAGTTAGGCGGGGGTATGGAAGACAGGTTTTCCTTTTTTTTCTTTTTCTTTTTTTATTATAGTTGATTTACAGTGTTGTGTCAATTTCTGCTGTACAGCATAGTAACATAGTCATACATATATATATATATACACACATTCTTTTTCTCATACTATCTTCCATCATATTCTACCCCAAGAGATTGAATATAGTTCCCTGTGCCCTACAACAGGACTTCATTGCTTATCTATTCTAAATGTAATAGTTTGTATCTACCAACTCCAAACTCCCAGTCCATCCTACTTCCTTCCCTCTCTCCCAGGCGACCACAGGTCTGCTCTCCCTATCTGTGATCCCATAGTTTTTCTTATTCATAAAACTAAAGACGCTGCAGGAAACACTTTTTTTTTTTAGATGAACACCATCATTTCTACATGTGATGTGTGGAACTGGTATGACCATCTTGCAATTCTGAAAGGGAAATGCTAAAGATAACTGATGAAAAGATGGAAAATGCCTGCATTCTTAATGAGGTTCTTGAATTGACCAATTCAGGGACCTCTCTAGCTTTAGATATATTTTTATAAGAAATAATGTTTGTCCTTATGGTTTTAGGTCATCTTGAGTTTTCTGTTACTTGCAGCTGAAAGCACCCCACTTGGAAACACATAGATTTTAGGGCCGCACCCATGGCATATGGAGGTTCCCAGGCTAGGGGTCGAATCGAAGCTACAGCCACTGGCCTACACCACAGCAACACCAAATCCAAGCTGCATCTGCAACCTGTACCACAGCTTATGGCAATGCCAGATCCTTAACCCACTGAGTGAGGCCAGGGATAGAACCTGCATCCTCATGGATGCTAGTCAGATTCATTTCTGCTGAGCCACGACGGGAACTCCTGCCATGGATTTCCATTAAAATATTTCACATACATTTCATAGTAAATATTGCACTATATCATGTTCATTGATTTCCTGTTTTCCCTAGTTTGAGTTCTCAGAAGACCAGGACTATGTCTAATATATTTCTGTATCCTCAGAGCACAAGTCTCAAACATAAATATTTCAACATTAAAAATGTTTGACAGGAGTTTGGCTCAGCAGTATTGAACTCAACTAGTATCCGTGAACACACAGGTTCAATCCCTGGCCTCAATGAATGGGCTAAGGATCCGGTGTTGCTGTGAGCTGTGGTGTAGGTCACAAATGCGGCTCAGATCTGGCACTGCTGTGGCATAGGCCAGCAGCTACAGCTTCAATTCAACCACTAGCCTGGGAACTTCCATATGCCGCGGGTGTGGCCCTAAAAAGATAAATAAATAAATGTTAGATGGATGGAAGAAAGAGCGCATAAAGTAGAAGAGGGTGTCAATGACTCTGTCTTCAGGGGTAATCCACAGTTAGAATGAAGAAAAGAGAACTGGGAAATAAAAGAGGTATGGTCAAGGAATGTAAGGAAAATTAGCATAGGGCTTTCTCCCTGAAGCCAAAATATTTTTAAAATCAAAAAAGTTTGATTAGTCAGTGGGAACAATAAAAACATGGAAGTGAAGAAAAGGCTATTGAGATTTAGTAGAAGAAAGATGCCTGGGATCCTCTGGTATGTGTTTTCCCAAGCAGGCTCAAAGCCTCACGTGGAATTATTTCTCAACAACATGGAGTTCCTGTCATGACGCAGCAGAAAAGAACCCAACTAGGAACCATGATGTTGCAGGTTCGATCCCTGGCCTCACTCAGTGGGTTAAGGATCTGGCGTTGCCATGAGCTGTAGTGTAGGTTGCAGACATGGCTCGGATCCAGCATTGCTTTGGCATTGCTTTGATGTGGTGTAGGCCGTCAGCTACAGCTCCGATTAGACCCCTAGCCTGAGAACCCCCATATGTTGTGGGTGCAGCCCTATAAAAGACAAAAAGACAAAATAAAAAAAAAAAGAAAAACACAATCTAAATTGGCACAATCAGGTGCTTAAGCTGAAACTACTATTCTTAGTCAAAGTAGTGTTTAACAGAATCTCAGTAACTTCATCTTCAGTTTGGTTTCTGATGACATCATCAGCTTTGGGGACCCCATACCCAACAGAAACTAGATTAAAACCAAGACTTATTACCATCATCATGCAATGTGTTAAAATATCCTTAGAGGAAGCAAAAAAGAGATCAAATTTTCTCTGCAGGAAAGTGAAGAGCTGAGTGTCAATTTCTTCAAGCACAGAGCAGCACCTGTCACAGATATGTTGGGGTAGCATGAAAAGGTCACCTGCTTGCAGCCTTACTTTCTTGCTCACAAGTCAACAGGGGGTTTCCCAGTATGGTAACACTCTCATTTAAGACATTCTGGAGCCCTAATTTCCATTTCAAATGATAGGTTATCTCTACTTTCGATTAAACCAATAACTTTAACTCATTGCCATGGAATTCCTCTGCATGACTTTGGTCTCTGAGAATGGCATGTTTCTGGGAAGGAGTCTTGGGGAAAGTCCCCTTCTTCAGTGCACAAGCCCTATTCTTTTTCCATCCAGGAGCTTTGCCACTGCCCCCCAAGAAGAGAGCGTTAGATCTTGTAGTTCATTAAGTACTCTGAATTCTATGAGATCTATAGGCTCCCATTCTAACCTGTTAAAACAGTTAGCTGAGAAATGTTAGAAACTCCCCAAAGCCAGTGAAGTTTGATCTTAGCATAGAATCCAAAGATTATGGGTGTATTAGCATGTTTAATACCGTAATCCAGTGTTTCCCATTGTTCCCTGTGATAGATAAAATAACGACACCCCACCCACCCAAAGAGATCTATATCCTAATCCCCAGAATTTATGAACGTGTTAGGTTACATGGCAAAAAGGACTTTGCATGTGTGATTAAGTTAAATATCTTGAGAAGACTACCCTGGATTATCTGGGTGGGTCCAGTGTAATCAGAAGACTCCTTATAAGAGTGAGGCAGGAGCATCAGTCAGAGTCAGAAAATGTGAGGACAGAGTAGAGGAGAGAAAAGAGGAAGGGGGGATTTAAAGATGCTATGCTGCTGACTTTGAAGATGGAGAAAGAATGTGGATGGCCTCTAGATGCTGGAGAAAGCAAAGAAAGAGATTTTTCCCCAGCCTCCAGAAGGAACACAGCCCTGCTGACGCTTTGATTTTAGGGGTTCTAAACAACAGAACTCTAATAGATATTGTTGTTTCAAACCCCCAAGTTTATGCTGATGTGTTACAGCAATGGTAGGAAACCAATCTACTTGCCATCGTGATTTCTTTTGAACAATACAACGAAGTGGTCAAATAAATTTGTGGTCTCTAGCCTTCTTTTGGAAATTCACAGTGTACATTGGTTCACTAAAGGCTCTGAGAAGTGCTATGGAAAAGAAACCTATTTAAATTTAACCCATGTTGACCATGGAAAAAATTTTTAGCTGCAACCCATCGGTTATTCTGCAGAACAATGTTCCTTTCTCAGAATGCTGGTTTGAGGTAACTATCGCATGATGATTTGAGGCCGAAGGTTGATGTGTTAACCAAAGAAGAAATCTAGAAGGTGGTGAGTCAAAGAACAAGAAACTCTCAATTGTTGTTCAACTGGTCCAGGAAGGCTCATTCTCATAAACAAATAGGAGTACTTTGTCTTTGTTCTCTGATCTATCCCTCGAGTGGGGCTATCACAGACGGCAGAGATAATCCAAGGAATTCCCCCTTGTTCTCATTTCTTGTTCCCCAAACAACCTTCTACTATTATGAAGCTTCCCTTTCCAGTCTGACCTTACAGGCTGACATGCCAACTCCAGTCTGATTAACAGTTATCCGGGGAGTTCCCGTTGTGGCTCAGCAGGTTTTGGACCCTACTAGTATCCATGAAGATGTGGTTTGATCCCTGGACTTGCTGTCCTTAGCCTGGAAACTTCCATATGCCATGAGTGCAGCCCTAAAAAGAAAAAAAAATATTTAAATTTAAAAAAAAAACCACCAGTTATCCATATCCTTGAAAATGAATAAATTGGAATTCTGGCTTTGGATCTCTATTGCTTGCAATTTAGATTTGGTTAGCATGAGTCCATCCCCAGATTATTGACCTCTAAGTATCTCTAACAAAATTCAGTTTCTCAGCTTAACTAGTACCCTTTGAGGTCCTGTCTGAATTGCCAGACAGGCAGGCAAAATTTTTTTTTTTTTTTTGGCCACGCCTTCAGTATATGGAAGTTCCCAGGCCAAGGACTGAATTCAAGTTGCAGCTTCGACCTACACCACAGCTGCAGCAATGCCAGATCCTTAACCCACTGTGACACAGCAGGAACTTCCAGGCCAATGTTCTTAATGACACCTCCACTCTGCCTCACTCATCTAATTACCATATCCCTATCTAGGCTAATTTCCTTGTCCATAACAGCTCTGTCGCCATGTCTAGGAAAAGCTCATTGAAAGTTCATTCAGGGGAGTTCTCATTGTGGCTCAGTGGGTTAAGAACCCAACTAGTATCCATGAGGATGCAGGTTTGATCCCTGGCTTCATTCAGTGGGTTAAGGATCCAGCGTTGCCACAAGCTGTGGCATAAGTCACAGATGCAGCTCCGATCTGGCATTGCTTTGGTTGTGGCATAGGCCAGCAGCTGGAACTCCGATTTGACTCCTAGCTCCATATGCCACAGGTGCAGCCCTAAAAAGATTCAGTCAACTGAGTTCACCTGCAGGGTGAGATCAAACAATACTGGATATGAACAGAAAAGGGCTACAGGAGCTGAGAACAGGGGCAACTTGGGACAGATATGACGATCCTCTCTCTGAACCAATGAAATGAGTATAAATGAAGCTACCACATCCATTATCTGTACTAGAGAGAAGCAGTCAGAGATGACAAATAGTACTATATACCAGTTCTGATCACTTGGTAGAAGGCATATGGGATGGTGAGTTAAGGTTTTGTGGACAGCTATTATCTTGCCAACTCTTCATTTCAAGGACTTTTCCCTTCCCATCCTCTATCCACTACCTGTTCCTACAATGTGACTTGCAGCACTGTCCATGGTTTTTATGTATCCCTCTTTTATGAATTACATTTGCTTAGCAAAAGTTTATCCCCAGAAGACTGAATCCAGGGCTGGACACCTAACCCAAACTGAGCTAATAAATTCCCTTCTAGAGGATTTGTGAACTAAGAGAGAGAGATCAGTTTCTCTTTCTGGATGGTCAGATCCAAAACATGTGAAACTTGGGTGGCTATAGCTACCATATTTTCTTCTAATATGGACTACAAAGAGAAAGCTGATCTAATGTAAGAGAGAAGAATGAAACACAGTATAAAGAGGTATGGAAACAAATGGTAGAGAGAGAATCCAGATAGCATTTATCCCATAGTCCCTGTTCATCTCTGAAGTTCACTTACATTCACTTGGGAATTCCATACTAAAAAAAAAAAAAAAAAAAATCCCCTTTTTGTCTAATCTGTAAAATTGAGATAATAACTCTACCTTCTGTGGTTCATTTAAAAAAAATCTATAAATTTTAAAATTTATAAAACTTTTAGAACACTGCCTGGCACATAGTAAATGCTAGATAAGGATTTAAGTTTTTCTGTCACTTGCAACCAAGAATGCCCTAATAACAGAAGGATCTAACAGGCATGCCCAGGCTCAATAGGAAAGAGGGCTGTGATCAAATAACAGTGTCTTTCATGAGAGCAAAAGAGAGAGGCGGAGTTCCCGTCGTGGCGCAGTGGTTAACGAATCCGGTTGCGGGTTCAGTCCCTGCCCTTGCTCAGTGGGTTAACGATCCGGCGTTGCTGTGAGCTGTGGTGGAGGTCGCAGACGCGGCTCAGGTCTCACGTTGCTGTGGCTCTGGCATAGGCCGGTGGCTACAGCTCCGATTGGACCCCTAGCCTGGGAACCTCCATGTGCCGCAGGAGCGGCCCAAGAAATAGCAACAACAACAAAGACAAAGACAAAAAAAAAAAAAAAGAGAGAGGCAACTATATGTATGTATGTGTGTATATATATATATAATGCATAAGTACATGCCACTTCCCCAACTCAGAATACAAATTTTAACATTTCTTTTAATGTTCAATTATTATGACTTAAGTTTTTTAGACAGTAAAGTCATCCTTTATTTGTAGTCCTTTAGAACACAGGGTATCAAATACACTCCCTGAGACACTATGTTTGGCCCTCTGTATCAGCGACTTCCACATCTGCAGATCCAACCAGCCACATATTGAAAATATTTGAATAAAAATTACAGAAAGTTCCAAAAATCAAAACTTGAAGTTGCCACATGCTGGCCACTATTTACATAGCATTTACATTATATTTACAACCATTTACATAGCATATAAGTTGTATTAGATATTATAAGTAATCTAGAGATAATTTAAAGTATCGGGAGGATGTGCATAGGTTATATGCAAATACTGTGTCATTGTATATAAGGGACTTGAGCATATGAAATTTTTGTATCCATTGGGGTCCTGGAACCAATCGCCCATGGATACTGAGGGATGTATAAAACCTTGACTGCTGAGCCGGTCATATTCCATAAGAACAATGGGACATGGTTGCCCCAGACAAATGTTTCTAGATAAAGTAGGCCATGACACTTCCAACTTTTTTATACACGTGCATCTTTGGTTTGTGGCTTAAACTTGCCCCCAGGAGGTGCTATGTTGAGGTAGATTTTATATCAGTGGCTTCAAAGACTCAGCAGAAATGTCTCCCAACTCCCCTTGTACCACAATACCCCCCAGAGCAGAGGCCAGCCACCTGGTCCTGTCTGCTTCTACCTTGATAGTGCTTTTTATCTCTGGAGTTTTGCTGTCCTATCCCAACTCCTGGAATGGGCCAGGGCCACCTGAGTCCATCCCAGCTATGTTGCAATAACTTTGGGCCTCAAATTGAAAAAGTCATGATCTCAGAGAGAAATTCAGGATCTCAGATAGAAGTCCTGCTGCCCTCCCATTCTCTAACAAGTGTCAGTATCCTATGACAATGGGCATGTTGTCATCCATAGTTTTGTAACTAAAGGGCCATTCTGGTGACTTGCCCAGAAGAAAGTAATAAAGTCCTAAAGTGAATCAATGTGTTCACTAAAAATAGCTAGGAACCTCCAAATGGCAGCTTCCCAGCTTAGGAAATAAATAAGCAGAGCCTCTCTTCACCGGGACCAAGCATAAGTTTGCCATCCCTGGGTTAGAGAATGGAAAGACACTGGCACCTAGAGGAAGGAACGGAGGTGGAAGAGTTTAGGTAGAGTTCAAGAGTTTGATGTAGGTATAAACAAGACTGGAAGCAACACATCCAAACCACAATTTTGCTTACCATCCACTTAACAGTCAGGAGGGATTAGGCAGGAAGGTAACTGAGGGCAGCATGACTAGGTGCTCCTTGAAGGAGCACTGCTAGGGAGCCCACAGACTCTGCTGCGAGAGATCTGCAACGCTTCCTGCTTGCTCATTATCAGCTTGGCAGCAAGAGCTTCATTTCCACTGAATCTATGTATGGAGCTTGTGCTAGGGTGTGGTCCCCAGACCAGTGGCACCCAATCATCTGATGACTTGTTAGAAAGGCAAAGTCTGAGGAGGCACCTCAGAATCAGAAACTCTGGGCGTGGGGACCAGCAGTCTGGGTCTTAATCACCTCCAGGTGATTCTGGCGCACATTCAAATGTGATAGCCACGGGCCTAGATCTATTTTAATCCATAAACTCTGTGCTCTGTGCTGGGGTGATGTTTGCCAGATTAAACACAGAACACCAAGTTTAAATTTGAATATCAGATAAACAACACTAGTTTTAGTGTAAATATGTCCAAAATATTGCATAGGATATATTTGTTTTATGTTTATAAAAGTACTTGTTGTATATCTAGATTTCAAATTACCTGGGCATCCTGTATTTTTATTTGCTAAATCTGTCAACTCTAGATGGGAAGACTTCAGGCAGGATGATGATGGCACAAGCCTAGCCCTTGAAGGAGAGCACCATTTGCCTCCTCAAAATATGCCTTTTTGGCACAAGGACTATTTTAGGCTGATTATTAAACAGCAGACACTGGGCAAGCTCTGAAAACTGAGAAGTTGCCCTTTTGTAAGAGATATTTACATTTAATAAGGGAAATCTCCATTTATAAGTGTGTCTCCCTCTCAATCATAAGAAGGGAAGAATGACTAAATCTCTAGAAACTCTTATCCATGGAGAAGGAAGGACTTAAATCTGCATAACAGCCATACCCTCTTTTACTGTGCTTTTCCTGATAGCCTCTCCTAACTGGCCTCCCTCCCCAACCAACATCTTTTTTCTTTACCTGGAGATGGTATTTAAGGTGATGGCTTGGGCCCTTTCAAGGAGTTACTCGGTTTTCTTGGGTCTCTCTCATGTATACAGGAGGTACACGTGTTATTAAACTTTTTTTTTCCTGTTAATTGTTTTTGATTGCAGGGTGTCTCCGCCAAGAACCTGGAGTAGAGGAAAAATGATTTCTTATACACACACACACACACACACACACACACACACTCATACACACAACATACTCTCGCACCCTCGAGTCCCCCAGCTCAGCTGGGTGTGCAAAGCTTTGATATGAATCAGATTGCAGTCACAAAGAGCAAGCACTCCAGAGTGCAAAACTTAGATCCCAGGGAATTCTCAACAAGGGCAAGGGGTGAGGGGTGGAGTGGGAGGGAGGCTGTAGGATAAACCAGAAAATTTAGGAATTAGATTCAAGTTCACAGTTCAGACTTCAAGAGATCCCAGCTTCTATAGTTTCTAGCAATGAGACTTGTAATTTTTCCCCCTGTCTTTGACCAAACTCCCGTCCTGTACCCGTAAGTCACCTTTGTTTGAATTAGAAAAAGTCATCCTTTCTTTGAGTCGCCTGGGTGTGCAGCTTGGTACCTGGATCCTGGGCAGGAGTTCAACCCCCATGGGGCCCCTCAGCTAAGCACAAGTTACACAACCCTTTGTGGCATCTCTGAGCCTACTGCCATTGTGACAGGTCCACCTATTTGTTGGCTAACTTGGATCTATTCCAATTGCTTACTTTCTGTCTGCTTTGTTTTGGGGTCCTGGCTTAGGGGGGGCAGCCTGCCCCCCACCACCCAAGGCTTGCTTTTCTAAAGCCATGTTTGTCAAAAGCATCCGTGTGCAAATTCCTTTGTTCATAATGGTGGCATTCAAGTTGAATTGTTCATAAAATTGTCTTGCTAAAGAAGCAGCTTTCTCTATATAAAAGGGGGCAAGAGAAATTGAAGGATCTGATTAGTTAATAAGAATTCTGAGTAGTGAAATTCTAAATTAGCATAAAACAATTTCTCGTGCAGAGCACGTGCAGCACCAGAGTAAAGAGAATTCTTTTCTTCCTCTTTTTTTGTTAAAGCATTTTGTTCTAAAATAGAATAATCACAATAAGACATTCCAATGTGTGAATTATAGTATATTAAGTCATGACTAATTGCATTGATTTGCATTCAGCGTTTTTTAACATCTGTGTGGTAATTATCCTAATCCAATTTGTTATGCAGAATACAATCAATGTTATGTATGTTAGTGTTTAGGGCCCCGGCACAATTTCCTGTAATAAAACAGAATGAAATACAAAGGTAGCTCAGGTGGAAATACAGGCCCATCTTTTATAGATATCAAGCTCCCTTTCTAGATCTCGAAAATTAGCTGGGGGGTGGGGGCCAGCAGAGATCAAACAAATTTAATTAGCAATTTAAAAAGAGGCCCAAGAAAAAGAGAGAAAGAACACGTGCACGCAAGAGCAAGAGCAAGCTGTATTAAACCCTCAGGAAGAAGACTTTTTTCTAACAGGCTGTGGCTTTCAGAAGCTGCCAGAAATAATGTCCTGACCTCACTTGATAATGAGCCAATGAGACTGTGTTCTGCTGACATAGTGCTATTTCAGTAAGGACTGCATCTTACCTGAGAGTCAAGTGTTTAGCTTTAAACCTTTCATTTCTGTTCTTTTAGGAAAAAGATAGAAATCTGCCTGATATCTCCCAGAAAGTCCTAGGAATCTGGGGCACAGACGAAGTATTTGAGCTGACTTTAGGCAAAGCAAGCAGCTTTGTCTGTATAAGTTGTAGGGATACTAAAGAGCCTTTTCCCCCACCACCTCTGGACACACACACACCCTTGTTGCTGCCCCCTCTCAGATGTCTGAATTTCCTACTTTGAGACATCCAGTTCTTCCACTTCAATCTGGCCCCTTTAAAAAATGCCATTCTGGGAGTTCCCGTCGTGGCGCAGTGGCGCAGTGGTTGACGAATCCGACTAGGAACCATGAGGTTGCGGGTTCGGTCCCTGCCCTTGCTCAGTGGGTTAACGATCCGGCGTTGCGGTGAGCTGTGGTGTAGGTTGCAGACGAGGCTCGGATCCCGCGTTGCTGTGGCTCTGGCGTAGGCCGGTGGCTACAGCTCCGATGGGACCCCTAGCCTGGGAACCTCCATATGCCTCGGGAGCGGCCCAAGAAATAGCAACAACAACAACAAAAAAAAAAGAAGACAAAAAAAAATGCCATTCTGCCTCATCAAAAGTACAAACGTTAGCGAGCAGTACTTAAGCAGCCTCTAAGAAAGAAGAGAGAGAAGGTCAGGGCACCAGACCTCAGAAGTCCGAGGGTACAGAGACTCTGAAGGGGTTAAAAAAACAAAAAGGCCTGAGAAGCAAAAGTGGCAGACATTACAATGTTCACTTACTTTGCTATTTTGCCAAATACACAAGTCCTGGTAGTCTCTAAATGCAAAGAGAACCCGCGTCTATGGGGAGAGGGAGCAAAGTTGACATCGGATCCCCTCCAGCCTCCCCAACTTCTCCCCACCCCCTTCCCAACAATCAATTCCATTCCCTTTCTAGCACCCTCTTGGTCAATTCGTAGTGTAAACCTGTGTGTCTCCAACCTGGCTGATAATGAGAGTCACCAGGAAAGCATGTGAAATATTTAGATGCCCCATCCCCTCATCAATTCAGATTTAATAGGTATAGGACCCAGGCATAGATAAGTGTTAAAGCTGCTCCCCAGGTGATTCTAACGGCACCTTCCCCCCACCACTTACATCAACTTAGGGTTCCCACCAGGTGTGCCTGCCTGTGCAAATGAGGATCACACAGGGGTGTGGCAGATGCCAAACATAATGAGCAAAACTATGCCAACTAGGCCTGAAAGAGTTTTCCTCCTTGACTAAAATTTAGTCAGTCTCCAACAAGCCCTCTTTTCAACCAGGCCTCCTCTTTAGCCCCGTCCTTGGCCTGCCTTTGGCAAAGAATCCTAAGTCACCTTAGCAGAAAATTCCTCACCTGAAATATCTGATCACCCTTGATATCTGATCATGTTCCTCATCCCTCACCTTTGATGTCTAAGTCTTTGGCTTGCCTTTAGCAATAATCTTGGTAAGCCAGTTTAGCAATGTCTGTCTTAGTCAGACAGAGCTGCTGTGACAAATACGACAGACTAGATGGCTTACACATTTATCTCTTACAATTTTGGATGCTGGAAAATCCAAGATCAAGAGGCTGACAGACTCAGTTCTTGAAGAGAACCCACTTCCTGGCTTGCAGATGGCCTCCTTCTCACTGTGTCCTCACATGGGAAAGGAAGAGAGAGAAGGGGACAGAGGAAGGGGGCTTCCTCTTCTTATAGGGACACATCCCACAGTGAGGGCCTCACCCTCATGACCTCATCTAAACCTAATCACCTCCCAAAGGCCTCACCTCCAAATACTCTCACATTAGAGTTTAAGGCTACAATATATGAATTCGTGGGGGGAGGGGTGGCACAAACATTCAGTCCATAACATCTAATCAAGTTCCTCTTAGTAATTTTGCACCCACTTGCCCCCCTCACCCTGCTCATTGGGATATAAATCCCCACTTATCCTTGTTGTATTAAGAGTTGAATTGAGTTTTCCTCCCCTATTGCAATAGTCTTGCAGAAAATCTTTACCATTTCGTCAAGCATCAGAATAACTTTTAATAGGCACTTAAGGGGAAAAACTACGTCTGCCAGACACCAGGTCTCCATTTAGCTAACTAGTCTCTAGTTAGTCAAGGCCTTCTTCAGCCTACTAAACGGGAACCAATGGTTCTACCCAGGTGCTTAATATATAAAGAGAAAAGACTGCTAAGGATTGGCAGTCCTTGATGGGAATTTGATGGCAGTATCTGTGAACAAAGTTATGAAATTCCCATCATTCAAACAAGCATTTACTCTAGGTCTTTCCCTGTGCTAGGAACTGGGGAATAAGACTAGGCCCCTTCGCTCTCATAAACACATAGTAAAGCAGGGAAGGGAGACAAGTAAACAGATAGTTACAGCACACATGAAGGCTGTAACCAGCTTTTTGTAACCATTTGCTGGAAGGTGAGGAACCAGCTATCCCGATTAATTGGCACAAAATCTTCCTTTGATCACACTTCTGAGGTGATTCCTTCATCTTGTTTGCCCTGCAGAGCTGCTCCTGCTTCCTGCTTGTCTTTCTACAACAATATCCCAGAGCACACCTTTTCCCCAGGGTTTACTTCTAACCCCCCAGCACACTGACCTTCCATGGCTAACCTCTGCCTACAAAATGAAGCCCAAACTTGTCAACCTGCAGGCACCACATGGTCCTGAGAGGATGGTTTCTTCCCCCAAAGCAACAGCAGCCAGCAAGGCATGCTGGACATCTAGCTCATGAAGTTAGAAGACAGAACAGTGTAGAGCATTCCCTGGATCCTTGCGTCTCCTCTGTCTTCACTGGACCTTGGTCAGTGGAGGGAAAATACTGGAGGAATTTTCTAACCCCAGAGAAAAAAGAGAGACTGGGCTCAAAAGTGGGGAGCTAAAGAACGAAAGTGGGCAGAAGACAGCCTACAGGAGCTACTAATACATCAACTCCCGTAACTACCTCAACGCCATGAAGGAACACATCATGCCAGCTGTGATATCTCCCCTTCCCAGCAACCAAACTTCTCTACCTTCTCCCAAAAGTAAAGGAGACAGCAGGATGGGCTACTAGAACCTTCAAGAAGCAGCAAGATAGCCAGATATTTCATTCAGGCACTGCTCAAACACTACCTTGCAAAGAAACCTTAAGGCCTCTCTTAGCCTCCATCTCTTCACCATTAAAATTGAGATGATACAGCCACCCTCCCTACTTCCTAGATAGCAGGTGAGAGTAAAGGCATTCCAAAGGCTCGAAAATGCTCTATCAGCTGCAGCCAGCCATTCAGGCATGAGGGCTTGTTATTACTATTCAGATGGGACTTGTCAGGCAATTTGAAAAAAAAATTTAAGATTTATTTTTTTATTGGAGTTCCTGTTGTGGTGCAGTGGAAATGAGTCCAGCTAGTATCCACGAGGACACAGGTTCGACCCCTGGGCTCACTCAGTGGGTTGGGGATCTGGTGTTGCCATCAGCTGTGGCATAGGTCGCAGATGAGGCTCAGATCCCGCATTGTGTGGCTGTGGTGTAGGCTGGCAGTTCTAGCTCTGATTCAACCCCTACCCCAGGAACGTTCATCTGCCATGGGTGCTGCACTAAAAAGCAAAAAAAAAAAAAAAATTCTTTTTTACTGTGGTAACATTATATATTTCATGTGCACATTATTTTTCTACTTCTGTATAACCTACAGCATACTCACCACCAAAAATTTTGTTTCCATGCATCACCATGCAGTTGATCCCCTCTACCCATTTTGCCCTTCCCTTTCCTCTTCTGATAACCACTACTCTAGTCTCTGTATCTATGCCTTTGTTTTTGTTTTGTTTGATTTGTTTTATATTCCACATGTAAGTGAAATCATACAGTATTTTTCTCTCTAGGTCTGACATTTCACTTAGCCTTCTAGATCTATCCACGTTGTTGCAAATGGCAAGATCTCGTGGATTTTTTTTTCTTATAGCTGAGTAACGTTCCATTACATATATATACATCTTCTTTATCCATTCACCTGCCAATGGGCACTTAGGTTGTTTCTATGTCTTGACTATTGTAAATTATGCTGTGATAAACATAGAGGTGCATATGTCTTTTTGAATTAGTGTTTTTGCATTCTTCAGATAAATGCCTGGGAGTAGAATCGCTGGATTGTATGGTAATTTTTTGAGGAATCTCCATACTATGTTCCATACTGGCTGCACCAATTTACATTCCTGTCAATAGTGCATGATAATGCTTGTTGTTTCTTTCCTTGCAAGATTTTATAACAATACATATGAGGGCAACAGGTTGCTTCCAGTAATAGGAAGAAGGAGAGGGGGCAACACTGACTCAGGCATGGGCTCTCCAAGTCACCTCTCACCAAGGGGATGGGTACTTGGTGGGATAAATAGCCTCCGCCATCACCCTCCTCCACCTCTGGTCAATAAGGCTGCAAAGCACATGCTGTGTCAATTATAGACTCCAAGACCTACCCACAAATAACCACTTGTTGGCCTCCTCATTCTTTCTGAAAACTTGTTGTTATCATTCTCAAAGTCCTGGTCTTGGCATGCTCTGAGAAACATCCATTTAGGAGAGGCATGGTGCAACCTCCTTGCAAACCTCCCTTCCAACAGAATTAGAACTTGCAGACAGGACCACAGGCTAAAGAGAGTTGTAACCGAAATGTTTCTGGCATATTTGCAACTTTTCAGCAAACTACTCCCCATCCATCCAAACCTTCCACCCTCATCTCAGGGCCCCAGAGGATGAATGGGCAACACTCTGCCGCACTGAGGTTGACATGTTGGCCAACAAGTTTCACTTTGAAAGGGAGGAAGCATCGCAGAGTTCCTACTAGGTCCAGAGGGAAATTTATTTTAGAGGTGGAGGGGCATAGGATTTTGTCAGTTTCCCTATAGATAACCACCTACAAATAAGGAGGACCCTCCTTTGTTATACCTCAGAAAACCCACAAAAATATCCTTTGGTAATCACTGTCAGTCACTGGGCTGCTGGCCTCGGTCATGGGAATGTTATGGTAGTGCCTATAAATCAGTGTAGCCAAGGAGAGCTGCTCTTATTTGGAAGCTCCTTTATTTTTTTCTCTTCCAGCAGACAGCACATAGGACTAATTTGATGAGGGCCAATGTCTAGAGACAGAAGTAGCAACAGGTTAACAGCCAATAACCCTAAGCCTATTTTCTTTCCCTGCCATGACTTGAGGCTTCCAGAGGGGTCTGCAGGCTTAACACCAAGTCCTGAGCAGAGTCTGTGGCTTTCCAAACATCAAAGCATCAGCCAAGATCTATGGTCAGGTGGGGCAGGTTGGGGCAGTGGTGGTGGGGGGAGCAGGATGAGTTAGCAGATTCGACTTAGGCCAGAGTTTTCAAAAGGGATGAAAATGCTCTCCTGTTCACCAATCAATCTTTAAAAAAGAGAATGGGGAGTTCCCATCATGGCTCAGTGCTAACAAACCCGACTAGTATCCATGAGGATGAGGGTTCAATCCCTGGCCTCGCTCAGTGGATTAAGGATAGAGCATTGCTGTGAGCTGCAGTGTAAGTCCCAAACACGGCTCAGATCCAGCGTTGCTGTGGCTCTGGTATAGGCCGGCAGCTGTAGCTCCGATTTGACCCCTAGCCTGGAAACCTCCATATGCTGTGGATGCGGCCCAAAAAAGACCAAAAAAAAAAGCGGGGAGGGGGAATGGGACAGAACATTGGAAAGAAAGTTAAGTGGAAACAACCCAGGAGCAAAGGGAGCTGTGCTCAGGCTGTTCTCTGAGAGGGCCATACCAGATAAATGCCTTCTAACCTTTTAAAAGCACAGAATCTAGCTGAGCACTACACAGTATAATTCTGTGATGGTGGCAAGGTGTTATAAATACACTATTCCGTATGGTAGCCACTAGCCACATGTGGCTATTAAGCACTTAAAATGTGGCTGGCATGACTGAGAAACTGAATTTTAAATTGTATTTCCCTTTAATTCATTTAAATTTCTACTTAAGTAGTTATGTGTGGCTAGTGGCCACCATATGGACCAGCTCAGGTCTAGAATTACCATACTTTCTGGGTTTAATTCCCAGATCTGCCTCTAATTAGCTGGAAGGCTTTGGCAAATTATTTAACATCTCTGTGCCTCAGTTCATTCTTCTATGAAATGGGAATAATAGGGATTCTCACAGGACTGTTGTGAGGATTTTTGGAATTAATATGTATAAAGTGATCAGAGACAAGTTTGGTGCATAAGTGCTATATATAATTTTTTTCCAATTAGACTCAGTAGAGCAACTTTCCCACAGCCACTGAAAGGCCTCTGCAGAGATAGAAGGACCCTTTTCTGCTACAGAGATAGCAGGTGGAATTCACATACTCTTCTTAAGCCAGACTTCAGAAGAGATGCAATTCAAAGCATGGCCCTTCTCGTGAAAGCCTGGGAGCAGTGTGTGTGTGGTAGTGTTCAACCGTAGTCACTTGTCTGCAAGGAGCTCCTCATCATGGACACAGAGAATGCTCTTTGTCCCTCCAAGCTCATTGGTATCTGAGAATTTAGACAGATGTCACATTCATCAGTAGTGGGAGACAGTGAAGTGTAGCCATGGACATCTGAATTTGAGTCCCAGCCTAGCCATTAACTTGCAAGGTGAGGTTAGGCAAAGGACAGATCTTCTCTGAATCTCAGTTTCTACATCTGTAAATCAGGGGTATATTAATTCCCCTCTTCCAAGATAGGTGTGATGATTGAAAGAAATAATATAAGCAGAGCAATTAGCACAGTGCCTGGTAGCTGCTATTTTTATTATTCATCCCTGTATGCTGGATTGAGAACCGATCTAAAGTAAATAATTGAGTGAAGTTATTTCACAATCCACCATCAACAATTCTCTGAGCTCAGTTGGGGATAAGGAAGTCTACTTCCTATTGCCCAAAAGAGTGAAAATCAACTATAAAGCCGGGGCTAAAACCCAGTCCCACTGCCTCCTAGCCCCAGGCCAGGCAGCACCACAGGGCCCATTCCCAGGGTCTGCTAGCTACTAATTTCTAATGGTGTTATTGAGTGGGGTTTTTTTGTTTGTTTTTGTTTGTTTGTTTGTTTGTCTGTCTGTCTTTTTTGCCTTTTCTAGGGCCGCACCGGGGCATATGGAGGTTCCCAGGCTAGGGGTCTAATCGGAGCTGTGGCTGCCGGCCTTCGCCAGAGCCACAGCAACACAGGATCCAAGCCGAGCCTGCGACCCACACTACAGTTCATGGCAACGCCGGGTCCTTAACCCACTGAGCAAGGTCAGGGATCGAACCCGCAACCTCATGGTTCCTAGCTGGATTCGTTAGCCTCTGAGCCATGACGGGAACTCCGAGTGTTTTTTTTTTTTCATCAAACAGTATAGGAAACAGAAGTGCAAGTTACTTCATTAAAAGCACTCACACATAACTGGATACATTTACATATTAAGCAGGCAACTGAGACTCTAATCTTTCTATTTTATGTACAGCTATAATCATTACTCAGCATCAGAATGCTTGTTAAATACTCAAGGTACTATAGAGAACTCTCAAAACTTTGCTAAGTACAGGTGGCAATTTGAAAGTGTTCCCATTCACAAGCAGGATGCAATCTCCCCTGGGCACCCTGGTGACCATCTGTACAGGTGCCCCTGGAGCTCATTCAAGTTGACCCAAAGCATAGACAGAGATATGTAGACAGAAATATGAGTACAGGTCTGTTGGGTCCTGAGGTTTGATGTATCTGATAAGGTAACTATTAGATACAGGGAACAGGTCTCTGTTTTGTGCATCGTGTTGTTGGTTTGGAAATAGAGCAGAGAGGGGAGACAGAAAATTCCAGCACTCTGAGTAGCAGAGGGACTATGGACAGTCCAGCACCATCTGCAGTAGAAGAAAGGAAGGCAAACTGAGTGCCTCTGAGAAACTTCTTATTTCACTGTTGCCTCAGACTAGCTCTAAATTCAGCCTCTCTACTTGAAAAAATAACTCCAATTCAAAACCTAATCCACACAAATACCAAACCAGACAAAGACATTATAAGAAAACTACAGACCACTATCTTTTGTGAACGCAGACCAAAAAATGCTCAGCAAATTATCAACAAATTTAATTCAGCAATACATAAGAAAGATAATACCGCATGACCAAGTAAAGTTGATCCCAGAAATGCAAGATTGGTTAAATATTTGAAAATCAGTGTAATTTTCCATATCAAGAAAATGAAAAATAAAACTCACATAATCATCACAATTCATGCAGAAAAGGCATTTGACAAAATGCAGATCCATTCATGATAAAACAAACAAACAGGGAGTTCCCGTCGTGGCGCAGTGGTTAACGAATCCGACTAGGAACCATGAGGTTGCGGGTTCGGTCCCTGCCCTTGCTCAGTGGGTTAACGATCCGGCGTTGCCGTGAGCTGTGGTGTAGGTTGCAGACGCGGCTCAGATCTGGCATTGCTGTGGCTCTGGCGTAGGCCGGTGGCTGCAGCTCCGATTGGACCCCTAGCCTGGGAACCTCCATATGCCGCGGGAGCGGCCCAGGAAATAGCAACAACAACAACAACAACAACAAAGACAAAAGACAAAAGACAAAAAAAAAAAAAAACAAACAAGCAAAAAAACTTTCAGGAAACCAGGAACAGAAGGTAACATCCTCAACCTGATAAAAGGAATCTATGTAACCCCCACACCTAACATTACACTAAATGGTAAAAGACTGAAAGCATTCCTGTTAAGATCAGAAATAAGACAAGGATGTCTGCTGTTGCCACTTCTATTTTTTTTTTTTTTGTCTTTTTTGCCATTTCTTGGGCCGCTCTCGCAGCATATGGAGGTTCCCAGGCTAGGGGTCAAATCGGAGCTGTAGCCACCGGCCTACGCCAGAGCCACAGCAACGCGGGATCCGAGCCGTGTCTGCGACCTACACCACAGCTCACGGCAACACTGGATCGTTAACCCACTGAGCAAGGGCAGGGATCGAACCCGCAACCTCATGGTTCCCAGTCGGGTTCGTTAACCACTGCGCCACGACGGGAACTCCATGCTCTTGCCATTTCTATTCAACATTGTACTGGAGGTTCTAGCCAGGGAAATTAAGCAAGGAAAAAGAAATCAAAGACACAAAGATTGAAAAGGAAGAAATGATACGGCTTTATTTATTTTTTATTTTTTTGTCTTTTTAGGGACACACACACAAACACACACACACACGGCATATGGAGGTTCCCAGGTTAGGGATCTAATCAGACCTATAGCTGCCAGCCTACGCCACAACCACAGCAATGGGAGATCCGAGCCATGTCTGTGACCTACACCACAGCTCATAGCAACGCCAGATCCTTAACCCACTGAGCGAGGCCAGGGATCCACCCACAACCTCATGGTTCCTAGTCGGATTCGTTTCTGCTGAGCCACAACGGAAACCCCTGGAAGTTGAAATTTAACAAGCAGGACAATTTTCAGTAGCATAACAAAAATGAAATAGGGATAAACCTAACAAAATATGAAACAAAGAAAATAAACAAATGGAGAGGCATATCGTGTTGATGAATTAGAAGATTCAATAGGGTTAAGATGTCATTTCTCTCCAAATGGGTCTATAGATTCAACACAATCTCAATCAAGATCCCAGCAGGCTTCTTTGGAGGGATTGACAAGCTGATTCTAAAATTTCTATGGAAACGCAAAGGACATAAAATAGCGAAAACAAGGATGGAGAGGGAGTTTAGGGTTGGTAGATGCAAACTATTACATTTAGAATGGATAAACAATAAGGTCCTACTGTATAGCACAGGGAACTATATCCAGTCTCTTGGAATAGAACATGATACAATATGAGAAAAAGAATGTGTGTGTGTGTGTGTGTGTGTGTGTGTGTGTGTGACTGGGTCATTTTGCTATACAGCAGAAATTGACAGAACAATGTAAATCAACTATACTCTAATAAAATTTTTAAAAAGGATTTAATTTTAAGGTTAAAAAAAGTCAAAACATATTTTTAAAGAATAAAGCTGGACGCACCAACATCAAATGCTTTCACTGACATGTGGAATCTGAAAAAAGGACAGAATGAACTTCTTTGCAGAACAGATGCTGACTCACAGACTTTGAAAAACTTATGGTCTCCAAAGGCGACTGTTCAGGGGGGTAGGGGGATGCGCTGGGGTTGTGGGATGGAAATCCTATAAAATTGGATTGTGATGATCATTGTACAACTATAAATATAATAAATTCATTGAGTAATAAAAAAAGAAAAAAAAAGAATAAAGCTGGATGTCCTATTCTCTTTGATTTCAAAACTTACTATGAATCTATAATAAGCAAGGCAGGAGTTCCCGTCGTGGCACAGTGGTTAATGAATCCGACTAGGAACCATGAGGTTGCGGGTTCGGTCCCTGGCCTTGCTCAGTGGGTTAACGATCCGGCGTTGCCGTGAGCTGTGGTGTAGGTTGCAGACGCGGCTCGGATCCCGAGTTGCTGTGACTCTGGCGTAGGCCGGTGGCTACAGCTCCGATTCGACCCCTAGCCTGGGAACCTCCATATGCTGCGAGAGCGGCCCAAGAAATGGCAAAAAAGACAAAAAAAAAAAAAAGCAAGGCAATGTGGTATTGGCATAAAGAAAGACATAGATCAATGGAACAGAATAGAGGGCCTACAAGTAGACTGACCTATGTATGATCAGTTGAGTTCTGCAAAATTGCAAAAATAGTACACTGGAGGAAAGATAATTTTTCAACAAATGGCACTGGGTCATTTTGACATCTATGTGCCGAAAAGTGAACCTCGACCCTTACCTCATATAATTTACAAAAATTAGCTCAAAAAACAGAGTTCTTATCGTGGTTAGCGAACCCAACTAGCATCCATGAGGAGGAGGGTTTGATCCCTGGCCTTGCCGGTTAAGGACCCAGCGTTGCCATGAGCTGTGGTGTAGGTTGCAGACTTGGCTCGTATCCTGCATTGCTGTGGCTCTGGCATAGGCCGGCAGCTACAGCTCTGATTGGACCCCTAGCCTGGGACCCTCCATATGCTATAGGTGTGGCCCTAAAAAAACAAGAAGACCAAAAAAAAAAAAAAAAAGCTCAAAATGGATCATAGACCTAAATGTAAAAGCTGAACATATAAAGCTTCTAGAATAGGAGTTCCTGTTGTGGCACAGTGGTTAACGAATCTGACTAGGAACCATGAGGTTGCAGGTTTCATCCCTGGCCTTGCTCAGCGGGTTAAGTATCTGGCATTGCCGTGAGCTGTGGTGCAGGTCGCAGACGCGGCTCAGATCCCACGTTGCTGTGGCTCTGGCTAGGCCCTCGGCTATAGCTCCGCTTAGACCCCCTAGCCTGGGAACCCCCATATGCCGTGGGAGCGGCCCTAGAGAAAGCAAAAAGACAAAAAAAAAAAACAAAAAAGCTTCTAGAATAAAACATTTTTTAAAAAGAATACTCTGTGACTTCTGATTAGGCAAAGATTTCTTAGATATGGCCAAAGAAAGAATGAATAGAAGAAAAAAATTAATACATTGAGTTGTATCAAAATTATAAACTTCTGCTCTTCCAAAGATAGGCTTAGCAAATGAAAGGTGAGCCACTGAGTGGGTGAAAATATTTGCAAAACAAGCATCTGATAAGGGACATATACCCAGACTATATAGAAAACTCAAAACTCAATCATAAGAACACAAAAAAATCCAATTGAAAATTGGGCAAAATGCTTGAATAGATACTTCGCCAAAGAAGAGGCACAGGTGGCAAATAAGCTCCTGACAGGACACTCAACATCTCATTAGGAAAATGCAAAGTCAAGTTACAGTGAGATAAAATACGCATCTATTAGAATCACTAAAATTAAAAAGACTTTCCAGGAGTTCCCACCATGGCGCAGTGGGCTAAGAACCTGACTGCAGTGGCTTGGGTCGCTGCAGAGGTGCAGGTTTGATCCCGTGGCAGATGCAGTGGGTTAAAGGAACTAGCATTGCCACAGCTGCAGTGGCATGTGTTGCAGCTGCGGCTCAGATTCAATTCCTGGCCCAGGAACTTCCATATGCCACAGATGTGGCCATAAAATGAAAAAAAAAAAAAAAAAAAAAAGATTGACCAAGTATTAGCAAGCATGCAGTGCAACTAGAAGGTTTATCTATTTCTAGTGGGAATTCAGAATGGTACAGCCACTTTGCAAACAGTTTGGCAGGGGTTTCTTTTTAGTGGTTGTTCAGGATACACTTAGCCTATGACCCAGCAACCAATTCCTAGTTACATACCCAAGAGAAACGAAGATACATATTCATGTAAAAACCTGTACATAAATATTCATAGCAGCTTTATTCATTATGCCTACAAGCTGGAAAAACCCAAATATCTATCAACTGATAGATTATATCATCGTGTGAAATATTACTAGGCAATAAAAATAAATGAATTAAAACATGGACGAATCTTGGAGTTCCCTGGTGGCCTAGCAGTTAAGGACTCAGCATTGTCACTGCTGCAGCTTGGGTTATTGCTGTGGCTCAGGTTTGTTCCTGGTCCAGGGACTTATGCATGATACAGGTGTGGCAAAAAAAAAAAAAAAGAAAAAAAAACCACCATAGAGGAATCCCGAAAGCATTAATGCTAAATAGAAGAGGTCAAACAAAGGCCTACATAATATATGATTCCATTTATACAACATTCTAGAAAAGGCAGAACTACGGAAATAGAAAATTTATCAGTAGTTGCTAAAGGGTGGGTATAGGAGCAAGGGATTGACCACAAAGAAGCTTAGAGAACTTTTGGCAGGTAATGAAAATAGTCTATATCTTTATTGTGTTGGTGGGGACGCAACATTAGACATTTGTCAAAGCTCACTGAACAGTACTTTAGAAAGGATAATTTTACTGTATTAAAATTATACCTCAATAAACCTCACTTTAAAAAACATGAATCAGGGATTCCCATTGTGGCTCAGTGGGTTAAGAATCCAACTAGCATCCATGAGGAGGTAGGTTTGATCCCTGGCCTTGTTCAGTCAGTTAAGTATCTGGAGTTGCCTCAAGCTGCGACCTAGGTTTCAGATGCGATTAGGATCCGGTGTTGCTGTGGCTATGGCTTAGGCTGTGACAGCTGCAGTTCCAATTCAACCCTAGCCTGGGAACTTCCATATGCCACAGGTGCAGCTCTAAAAAACAAACAAAAATGAATCATATTGTAAGCCTATGGTGGAGAAAAGATCTACCAAGCTTGTTTTCCTTGGTTTGTCTTCCATCCTGAAGATAATACGTGTTTGAGGGGAATGTCTCACTCTTTCAAGAAGGATCTCCAGGGAATTCCCATCATGGCTCAGCGGTAACAAACCCAACTAATATCCATGAGGACACTAATTGGATACCTGGCCTCGCTCAGTGGGTTAAGTATCTGGCATTGCTGTGAGCTGTGGCATAGGCCAGCAGCTACAGCTCTGATTTGACTGCTAGCCTGGGAACTTCCATATGCGGCGGATGCAACGGTAGAAAAGCTAAAATTGGGAGTTCCCACCCTGGCGCAGTGGTTAACGAATCCGACCAGGAACCATGAGGTTGTAGGCTCTACCCCTGGCCTTGCTCAGTGGGTCAAGGATCCAGCGTTGCCGTGAGCTGTGGTGTAGGTGGCAGACACGGCTCAGATCCCGCGTTGCTGTGGCTCTGGCGTAGGCCTGTGGCTACAGCTCTGATTCGACCCCTAGCCTGGGAACCTCCATATGCCGCAGGAGCGGCCCAAGAAATGGCAAAGAGATTAAAAAAAAAAGAAAGAAAGAAAGAAAAAAGAAAAGCTAAAATTAATTAATTAATTAATTAAAGTCCCTCCATCCTTGCCCTGCTTGCCAGAATGCCAACCTTGGGGAGTTTGCCTTTTGAGTGACAATTAGGCAAATACTATTTAGGGAAGGAGGAAAGGATGGAGGAGAGTCTGCTTCGCACAGTAGTTTAGGGCACAGGTTTTGACATCATACCGATGTGGGTTCAAATCCTAGCTTTGCTATTTCCAACTTGTGTGACTTTGTGTAACCCACTTAATGTCTCTGAGTGGGAGACAGAGTTTCTAAGACAGGAGCAGTAATACCAAGTTATCTCGCTGGGTACCTGAGAAGCTCAAATAAGTAATGTAAGCAAAAGTGCCTGGCACCCAGGTGTAACATAGTGATAGGGGAGAACATAAGAAGTATTGTATATGAAAGTGCTTGATAAATGATAACTAATCTTATCCCTAAATCAAAAGATGATGTGGGGTAAAAGGAGAGCAGTCTGGCTGGTAGGAAAGATATGTGGGAGGGGTTGGTCCCTCCCACCCCAACCACATTGAACCCTGCTCTCCACTTGTGATATTTCCCTTTCAGGAGGTGACCTATATTCTGGAATTTCCAGGACAGCCACAGTTCTAGTCCATCCCCTCAGGGGACCACATGTCAGAGCTGGGGAAATAAGGGGGCTCTAGTTAGGGGACACATTCTTAGCCTCTCCCTCCCCCACTCTCTTCATTTCTCTTCTTTCCTCTCCTGCCCCATCAGTGGAGATTTGCTCAGACTTCTTTCACATGAAATCAAGCAGAATTAGGAAGGTAAATCTCCTGAGTGTGGCGGGAGGGAGGGAAAGCAACCAAAAAACCACCACCTCTGTAAAATACATTCCAGCACCAAATAGAAATGGTTGAGAGGTCACCGCTCTTCTAGTTGTCTGTGACACCCCTCCTCTCCGCGCCCATGCCTTGTCGCGTCCTTCCTCCTCCTCTGCCCTCCCCTCCTCTTCTCCAGAGATGGCTCCGTTTGAAAAAAGCAACATTTGTCTCCCAGCTGATCAACTGGGACAGAGAGGAAGGCAAAGGAATTATTTCGGTTCACCAGCAAGTGCGAGCTTGGGTTTTTCAGCATCCGCACCTCCCCCCTTTTTTTAATTAATGAACAATCTGGCCCATTGCCGCTCCCGTAGGTATGCAAAATAGCTTCTTCATTTGAAATCCCTGTTGTTGAATGTACTCCATGGGGCACAATCACATTGCCGCCCCCTGTTTTGCATAAGAAACCGCTGTTTCCAAGATAAGAATCTTTTCATTTAGCCGTCATGAGCTCATCCTTTTTCCTGTGCATTGTGGCTCCAGCTCCTTTGAGTCAATACCCAAACAATGTCTGCTCTGCACGCTCGCTGGCTCTCCCACTCCCGCATCCTCCTGCCCCCAGCCCCTAAAGACAGAAGGCTGTGGCCCCCGGAAGCCTGCCTAGGCAGACAACCCAAGATCTTTTCAGGCCTCAGATGTCAAGAGGGCAAGAAAGAAGAAGATTCAAGACCTCTGAAAGTCTTCCACTGGCTTCAAAGCAGCCCCTGGGAGAGAAACCCTGAATGGCATAGTATGTGTGGCAGGGGGCGGACAGGCAGTGCCCTGGGATCATGAACTTAAAACAGCCTGGGAACTCTAAGGATGGGGAGTGAGGCACCCACAGATGTGCAAAGCTGCGCAACCACTCCTCCTCCGTCCCTGATCGTCAGACTGCATCCTGTCCCTGCCCTTTGGTGTGGAACAACCACGCCCACAGCAAAAACCACACAATGGCAGTGCACTCCAATTAGAAACTGGAAGGGGCCTCAGATTCTATAGAATCCAAACCCTCTCCTCTTTCTGCTTGTAGGTAAATTGAGGCCCAGACAGGGGAAGCAACTTGTGTAGTAACACTCAGATAAAGAGGTAGGTGCTCAAACTCCAGTTTTAATGCCATTTATTCCACCACACGTTATGCCTCTGGAGGGAATCAATAACATTTGTATACAAAGTGCTGAGGAAAAACCTAAGATAGAAGATTAACTGAGATTACAGTAAAATACAAAGCCTATACAAACAGTAGGGGTTTTATCGTTAGCCTCCTCATTTGTAGGAGATCTTCTCAAAAGATCTAGGAGAATAACGAAATTTCACCTTTACCAGAGAGAAAGAATTCTGCAGAAGACAGTGAGTTTCTAGACAAAATATATGAAGTCACTTTATTTGGCGGAATGGGGCTGCACCATTGCATCCACTCAGCATTCATTATTTCCCCTTTAGGGAAAGGAAATGATGCGACAAAGACACTTTAATCAAACCAGAGATAACTAACACGTATCCAGAAGGAGGCCAGGTGCACTGAGGCCCACAAGAAATGGGGAAGACAAAGGCCACGCCTTCAGAGAGATTGAGAGGATGGAATGTTTTGTGTCTGCAATTTGCTCATAAATCCCTTCAGGGCAAAGCCCATGTATCCTTGGTAACTTCTAGCCTAGAGGAGCTCACAGTAGGAGTCTAATCTATCTCTGCTGATTGGTTGGTTGACTAGGACAGACAAGACCTCCCGTGCTGGCTCTGAAGTGTTCCCAGCTTTTTCTTTTTCTTATGTTTGGTGGAGAGGAACCTTTATTACATTTCAAACAGTTTCCCGGGGCTCTGAGAAAGCTCCAGTGATTCCCAGTGTGTTTAGCCCTTTGTGGCCCTCAAGATGAGAGGGAGGCAGTTTCCTCCTAGGGAGTAAGGTTTCAATGCCATGAAGGATATTGCTGAGAAAAAAATACCACTTGTGAAGGAAAGAGTTCCCTCACCTGCTCATCAGTTTTGGGGGAGCGGGGACGTTAATCTTCCATCGTAGATCTGAAAGGAGCACCAGAGCACAAGCTGGGAGATCTGGGTTCACATCTGAACTTGGCCCCTCACTGGTGTCAGGGAGGGGAAAATTTCCCCCTTCCCCTCCTGATTCTTTTAGCTTGGTTCTTTTGTGTAAAACACTCTAAATGACATAAAACAAATTAACAAGAAAAATCAAATTTCATTTTGTGCATGTGGGGGCTCCATAAAACCATGGGGCCCATAGAAGAGTGAAGTAAAACAGGGTGCATATATATGTCATCCTGGACTAACAAGAAGCAGGTAAGTGTCTGGGACTTCAAAGGGAAGGAGGGCAATTCACAAGACTATGAAAAAGAAGAAGTGTCTGTTAAAATTTTTTTTTAAAAAAGTGTGCTGGGCCATACAGAAACAAGAGGAGACACAGGAGAATTTTAACAGACTTTGCTAGGTTTCCCCCTGTCTACCACATCTAGTTCATATTATACTGTAGTTATCTATTGTGACAGTTCCCTTCCTAGAACAGGTCCACTATCTACATTCTTTCAGGCAGTTGGGGGAAGGTCCAAATTTCTTCTTAAGTCTTTTGGGCCTTGATTGTTTTCAGCTCAAAATAATCTGCATGCCAAAGTGTCACCTCTCCGGGGTGGCCTCCCCTGAACCCCATTGTTAGCTGTGAGATTTTTGGTAAATCACCTCTCCTCTCTGGGCCTCAGTCTCCACATCAATAAAATGAGGGCCCTGACTAAACCAAAGTTTCTCAAACTGAGTTTTGGAAGTCTAAATCTTTTCAAATATGGGGATTTAGTGAAGGAGGGGGAAGATATAATAAAAAAGGTACCTGGTGGTACAAAGACAAGGAGTAGTACATCCAGACAAGGGAATATTGTTCAACACTAAAAATGAATGAACTGTCTAGCCATGAAAAGATATGGAGGAAACTTAAATGCCTATTAGTGAAAGAAGCCAATTGAAGACTACATACTGTATGATTCTAACTACATGACATTCTGGAAAAGGCAAAGCTATGGAGACAGTAAAAAGATTAGGGATCCTTGGAGGTGGGGGTGGAGACAGATGAACAGGCAGAGCACAGAGGACTTTTAGGACAGTGGAAATACTCTGATTGATACTATAATAATAGATACATGTCATCATACATTTGACCAAAGTCAACTATGGACTCTGGGTGATGACGTGTCAACATACTCATCACTTGTAACAAATGTACTACTCTAGTGGGGGATATTGATAATGAAGGAGGTTATACATGTGTGGGGGCAGGGAGTATATGGGAAAATGTTGTATCTACTCAATCTTGTTGTAAACCTAAAACTGCTCTAAAAAACAAATGTTTTTCTTAAAAAAAGAAACACTGGACTGGATAAGTGTTTCTAGTTATAACATTCCATGATTCTATGAAATCCAATTTTTCCTTCATGGAATCTGCTTTAAAAGGAACCAGGGTGTTTGCTATTTAAAAACAACACCACTTCCAGTTAATTTCTGCAGATTTAACACATGCACTTAGCTCCTTCCTGAGACCCTACCAAAAAAAGTCAGTAAAGGAATTAAAAGGCCAAACACCATGAGGACAAAGGAATCAGGAAGAGAAGCTACAACGGGCAAGACAACGCACACCCACCTACTCCCCACAAAATGTGGAAACTAGAAAATAGATAAATGACTAGCAACTGATTAGCAGACTTTAGAAAGCTGAAACCTAAAGAAGCTGTTTGTACTACAGACCCCAAAAGGCTCAGGAATTTAAAATACCAGGTATTTCTGAAAGTGAGAGTATGGCACTGAAATCTGCATGATTGATGGAACATCTTTATGAGAAGCAGCTACTTCCCAGGTCCCTCCACCACCTGAGTAAAGGATGAGCCATTTAAATCAAGCACAGCTAAGCCCAGGAAGATGCCATTGTGAAAATGTGGAGTAAGTTAAAGTCCACATTCTGATCATTGAGACCTACAGTCCCTTTCCTTGACTCAGTTCCCAAAATACTGGCAGCCAAGGTTTACACACTCCAAGTTGGGGACTGGAAGATTCTGCTCTGGGAAACCGACTGAACTGAAAGAAATAAAACAGAGATTCTACTGGAAAAGTAAGCAGGTTGTCAAAATTTTGTAGAGTCTTTAAGATCATGGTAGAGTTTTTGGGGATTTTAGCCTAAGGGCCAGAAAGTCATCCAAGGGAACAGCAAGAGCAAGTTTGTATTTTTAAATGATTAAAGGAGCTAGGGTGGATGTTCAAAGACAGAGGACTTTGGACCATGTATTGGCCAGTTTCAATCATGATAAAATACAATTGCTGCTTTCCCTTTCCATCTTCCCTTCCAAGCTTGGAGGAGTCAGTGGCAGTGAAGAGAGCTGTCATGTGGAGGCACATCAGTGATATTACTGCTGGTGCCTGAGGCTATAAAGTGCTAGGGAGGGAGACAGGATGTTCTATATGGAAGGATGTGAGTATAAGGCCCAGTGCACCCAAGAACATGAGATGATAAGGGGGGGAAGAGGGAAGCCGCCCAGAAACACATGGGAGGTGTGCCCGTTGGTGCCCAAAGATATGAGTTGCTGAAGCAGTACAGGAAGTCACACAGAAGCCCATTGGTGATATTCCTGCTAATATCTGAGAATGTGGAGTGCTGGTGATAGGGTGCAGGGGTAGCAAGTAGAGGAGAAATTCTGACTTGAAATTAGAGGTTTTGATATGAACCCATACTTTTTTAATGTCTATACTCAGATAGAGAAATAGTTATAGATGCATTTGTGTGTGTGTGTGTGTGTGTGTGTGTTCTAGGCCCTCTTACAGACTAGCTCTGTCTTTAAGAGGCCCTAGAAGCAATGACAGCCCATTAACAATGAGCACACAAAGTACCCAGATCATGGTTTATATGTACCACCTTCCACCAAAGGATGTGCTCAAAGAATAATGAGAACATTTCAGAAGAATACAGATACTACCTTAAAAGGGGCTCGCAATAGTCAAATCTGGGACAATTTGAGCATCAAAATAAATAATGATAGTAATGGATTACAACCGATTATATAAAATTGGAATCCATGTAATATAAACAAAGGAATAAATAAATAAATGGGGAGTGGGGCAGACTGAATTTTACAAAGATGCCCCTCACCATATATTCTATCCTACATGCTGCTCTTACAATGTGATGTTGACGATTTTCCCATTGAGTGGTAAATGCTACTTCTCTGCATCTTGAAACTGAGTGGATCCTTGTAACTTCTTCAATCAAAAGAGTACAATGAAAGTGAAGCTGTGTGACTTCTGAGGTTGTGTCAGAAAAAGGTGAGGAACTTCCACCTCACTCTCTTGGGATGCCTGCTGTTGAATTTCAGTCACAATGCTGGGATGAAATCAAGCAGCTACTGAGAGAGGCCTCATGTAGTGGTTCAGACTGACCATCTGAGGTCCTAGCCAAAAGCACCAACTTGTCAGCCATGTGAGTGAACCACCTTGGAAGTGGATCCTCCAGACCCACTTGACTGCACTGGTTGATCCATCACCTTGCCCATATGCAGATTCATGAGCTAGATAAATGATTATTTTTTTAATTACTAAGTTTGAGACCATTTTGATACAAAGCAATAGATAGCTGTAACAGGGGAGAATCCCTTTTCTTATTTATTGCCAATTAATAAATGCACAAAGAGGAGTTCCCGTCGTGGTGCAGTGGTTAACGAATCCGACTAGGAACCATGAGGTTGCGGGTTCGGTCCCTGCCCTTGCTCAGTGGGTTAACGATCCGGCGTTGCCGTGAGCTGGGGTGTAGGTTGCAGACGCGGCTCGGATCCCGCGTTGCTGTGGCTCTGGCGTAGGCCGGTGGCTACAGCTCCAATTCAACCCCTAGCCTGGGAACCTCCATATGCCGCGGGAGCGGCCCAAGAAATAGCAACAACAACAACGACAGCAACAACAACAACAAAAGACCAAAAAAAAAAAAAGAAATAAAAAAATAAATGCACAAAGACTTATGGAAATAGAAAATCACTATTCAGCCACCAGGAGGGTAGTGGTTGATTCAGGAGGCTAAGGGTGGTTGGTGGAGGACTGACAAGGAACAGGCATTGGCATAATCTGGGAATATCCCCCTACAATATTCTAATTAGTTACAAAGTGAAAGAATAGTGTCTTTATGGTGGAGAAATCTGCAGACACCAACATGACCAGGTTTTGAAGGTTAACAGTATCAGTGACAGGGACAGGTTGGCCTTGTGTGCCCTCTGATGTGATGCAGTGAGAAGAGTATAGCATCACTTCTAGAGTATTCCTGCCAAGAAAATGGGGCCTGCGTCTAGTCCCAAGGAAATATGTGGGTCATCCTACAAAAACGTAATACCAATAGTTTCTAAAACCCCTAAGGACAGGAAAGGTAGGGGAAAACTAGGAACTATTTTAGTTTGGAGGAGGCTGAAAGCTATGACAGATCAAGGTAAACACATGTTCCAGGATGGAATCCTGGACCAGAAAGGAAAAAGAAACCTTGTTGAGGCAGTTGCCACAATTTTCATGGGGTCTGGGGATTGGAGAGGGAGAAAGAGAGCAAGCAAAAGACAAAAGCAGTGCATGTTAACACTTAGGAAACTAGATGAAAGGGATAAGGAAGTTCTTTGTACTGCAGTTGTAACTTTTCTGTAGGTTTGAAAATATTTCAAAATACATTATTTTTCAAAACCACACAATTGCTTATTTTACCAAACCATTTCAGATCAAAGTTTCATGGCTTGATTTCAACCTCTCAACCAATTCTATTCTTCAGGGCAAAGAGGTAAAGATATGGCATACCTAACCCCAAACCACAGGTATGCAAATCACGTTGCTAACCAGGCCTCAATTCATACTAATTCATCAACGTTTCCATGCCCAGTGCTGCATCAGCGCTCTCAAGTCCAACTGAGATAGCAGGGTTTGCACACTTCGCTTCCAATGTCGCAGGTGCTCACTTCACAAAACAGGCCCACCCCCCGGATGTGATACAACAAAGAGGTACTCCTTTGTGGTAATAGTCTGTCTGTCATTTGTTAGTCTTTGGCAAACATTGGACACATCTCTTCAGTGTCCCTCTGATTAATTTTCTGCATTGCTCTTTCTCTGTCACCTCATTCTATGTTCTTGCTGCCCTGATGGATCAGGGAGGAGTTTTGAGGTTGCCCTTGTCAGTTAGCATCCTACAGGTAGGCCCTCCCCTGTCTTCCCTCCAAAGTGTCCCACCCCACAAATGCATGAGTTTTACAACAGGGAAAGCCAAGGAGCAAGTGACTGTATGAAAGAAATCAGAGGATATAAATAACTAAAGAATACAAATCAAACCACAATGTATAAGTCATTAATTGTAAATTAGTGCAGGCTTCATAGCAGCATGATGGTAATATGTATTGAGGATCATGAAGATATTCATGTCTTGTGTCATGCGTGTTGATACAATAATCCTACTTTTAGAATTTTTCCCAGAAAGATTATTCAAAGATAAAAAGAGTATTGTTCGCAGTAATGAGAAGATGCAAATAATATGTGTGTTATATTCATGCATTCTTTCAACAAATACTGAGAACCTGCAATGAACCAAGTAACAGTAGAACAGTCATGTTTAAGCATTATGATAAACTGACACAATGAAATGTTACATAACTATCAAAATATTGAGTAGAAATACTCATAGGAAAATGTTCACAAAACTATGTAAAGAAAAATGAATTTTAATAAACACTATGTAAAACTGTGTAGACACTGTAAATTATAATAAATCCAGAAACTTCATTAGATGCATATCTCATTTAAATGCTCACAGAAACCCTAGTATTATTGCCCCAATGGTACTGATCAGAAAACAGGCTCACAGAGATTATGAAAATACAATACTAGAATGTTAGTTCCGGAAACTAATATTTTTGTCTGTCTTATATCCCGTGTCTAGAACAGCACTTCGCATACAGCAGACACTCAATAAATAGCCCTTGACTGCCTGAAGTGACTAAACCATGACTTATAACCCAGTGTCCCTATGTAAGGCAACAATTTCATTCAAATAAGCTAAGCCTACTGGGACGATGGGAGAATGGGTTCTGAGATGGGTTTAGATAGCTTGTGTCCTTCCTTGTGTTGCCAGGGCCTCATAGCTTGGCCCCTTCTTTCCTCTCTGCCTGCCCCCTGGCAGAGGTACTAACGAGTAGCAGGACACAAGGAAGAAAGGGCCAGGGTCATCACTGACTGGACAGATTACCTATATCTTATCTATGAGTAATTAACGTCCAGTTTCCACAGTATAGATACAGCTATACTGATTTTCACCAAATTTGAAGATTTTGTTTGAGATAGTGTGATTTAGAATACATTATATTGGAGTTCTCTGGTGGCCTAGCATTTAAGGATCTGACATTGTCACTGCTGTGGCTGGGGTCTCTGCTGTGGCATCCGTTGGATCCCTGGCCTGGGCATTTTTCACATGTTGCAGGTGCCACCAAATAAAAAAAAGACATTGTATTGACAAAAAGAATTTTGGGGACCCTGGAGGACACCTTGGTTATTTTTTCCTTTCTTAGTGAGTTGTATGGCCCATCTTTTTTTTTTTTTTTTTGTCTTTTTGCTATCTCTTGGGCCGCTCCCGCAGCACATGGAGATTCCCAGGCTAGGGGTCCAATCGGAGCCGTAGCCACCAGCCTACACCAGAGCCACAGCAACGCGGGATCCGAGCCGCGTCTGCAACCTGCACCACAGCCCATGGCAACGCCGGACCGTCAACCCACTGAGCAAGGGCAGGGACTGAACCCGCAACCTCATGGTTCCTAGTCGGATTCGCCAACCACTGCGCCACGACGGGAACTCCATGGCCCATCATTTTAAAGGTTTGTATGAGTTAAGAAATGTACACTTTATGAATTTTGCTAAAATGTTATGGATAAAGAGGACATTCCAAAATTTCATCATTTTTTCAAACCTATTAATTTTTATTTTTGCTTTTTCTCTTGAACACAAAGAAATTAAAATACCACAAAATTCACCCCAAAGGTTTTGAATAAATATTACTTTGCGTCACCAAGAGCATTTGTAAATGAGAATTTTGAGAGGAGATGGAAACCTAGTTTGAAAGGCCCCACCCATGTAGGGGCCAGTTGCAAAGATAAGCTCTTTCAAGAGCACAGGAAAGTGCAATGAGAAGAATGCCAGGTGGATGATCAGAAGAATCCTGTTCTTTCACAGGCAGTTGAAACCAAAGTCCGGTTCAAAGAAACACTTGGTTGCTGATCATTTGAGCTCCAAATGAATCATGCCAAGGAATCTACATCAGTTCTATGTCTGGAATCTAAAAGGAGAGCCTACATGTTCCAATGAAAAGGTCATGTCGGAGCCAATTTACTAAGCCCCCAAAGTTGCTAAAATCTTTATTAATGGAGCAGCATCCAGAATCCCAAGATCTTTAAGATAATATCAGAACTTAAATGTATATTTCCTTGGGGATGCAGTAGAGAGGAATCAGTATTTAACTCCCCCAAATCACCCCCTCATCTTTTAAATGCCTGAAACACTAAGGGAGTATCTTTTCCCTTCATGGCTATTTATAAATCACATGTGCAGATGCTTCAAATAATTGGCATTATTTTGTGATGAGCTGCTTCTCACATGGGCAACACTATGTAATGTGTTCCTGAGTGGTTAGCAACAGGGATCTACTCAAACCTGCACCAGAATATAATGATCCACATGACCTCCAGTGAAACTTCTTACAAAGTTAAAAATTATTACAGCTCTGAATTAATTATTTCAATTAGACAAAAGTATTACAATTCCAACATTCATGTTTTTATTGTTTCTATTAAACTTTATTTAATGGTAGTTAATCATTAACTCTCAGCGAAGTGCTGGGAGTTTCCTAGAGTCGCTTTCTTTATTGGCATTTATAATGAAGGCTTGTAGAATTAACCCCTGGTTCTCTCTCTTACTGACAAAAAGAGATCAGCTTATTAAGCACTTGGAAAGCCCCCACCCCCACTCGGTGACTAGCACCGTGCTTGGCAAATGGCAAATACTTAATAAATATCTGCTGAATGAATGAATGAATCACTTTTACCATATGAGTTGGGGTTTTTTGGTTGTGAATAAGACAGTCCAACTCTGGTTAACTTAGGGAAAAGTTTGTATTTGAAGGATACAAAGGAGCAAACGAGTTTAAGATTGTCAAACCCAGCTCTTCAGAAACCGGGACAGAAACCAGGCAAGTCCAGAAGGTGTTGAGCAAGAACTGCTTACCGTTTCATCCAGCCTTTATCACTCCACGCATGAATCAAATTCAAGTGGGGAAAAAAAATTCAAGTGGAAGCTTCTAATGGACCCAGTTTGAGTCCACATCACTGCTCATGAGTTGGGAGAGGACAAGTTCTCTTAACATTCCTGCCAGACTTTATCCTGTACCTACAGAGAATTTCCCAAAATGCAGTTGGGGTCCTCTCACCAAAAGAAGGCAGAATGGATGGAGGAAAGAAAGGAGGAAGGAGAAAGGAATACAGTATTTTTCTAAGAGCTAATTAAGAAAGTACTTACAAAGAACGTACTTTTTAAGAAAAATTACTAAGTAACATTTTTAGGTATTGCCCTAGAGGTTAAGTATTGCCCTGAGACTCCCAGTGGGGGATAAGTCACAGACTCTGGAACAGAGAAATTAGTTTTAAGGGGATATTAAGGTGAGGGGGGCCTTTGCTATCCACTATTAATATAATGAGGAACTGAAAGGTTTTGTTGAAGAGTTGATAAAGTATAAAAAGTAGGCAGGTGACAATGACCTTCAGCATGTGCATTCTCAGTAGAGATACAGAGTAGACAAGAGGTTGTGGTCTGAAAGACCTAGTCCTAGTTTGTAACTCACTTAATGATCTTTATTTAGTAAGACTTAGCCACTTTTGGGCTTCAAATTCCCCATCCCCCAAATGGGGTTAATAATACTTGCTTCCACCACTGTATTGTTCAGCGTTCACCAGAGAAACAGGACCAATAGAGTATGTGTGGAGAGAGACAGAGAGAGAAAGAGAGAGGATGAATGACACAGAGAGAGAATGATTATAAGGAACTGGCGCACACAATTACGGAGGCTGAAAGTCAGCAGGCTCAAAACCCAGCAAGAGTCAGTGTTTCAGTTTGAGTTCAAAGGCAGGAAAAAACAGATGTCCCAGCTCAAAAGCACTCAGGCAGGAGGATTTCCACCTTACTCACAGAAAGGTCAGCTTTTTTTTTTTTTTTTTGGTTCTAGTCTATTCTTTAATTGATTGGGTGAAGCCCACCCACGTTTAGGGAGAGAAATTTGTTTCTGTTTCTCTGGAGAATGCTGACTAATACGGATTTTGGTACTAAGAAGGAGGGCGCCTCTGTAACAACTGTCTGAAAATTTGGAAGTGGTTCTGGAACTGGGTAATGGATAGAGAGGAGGAGTTTTGAGGTACAAACAAGAAAAAGCCTAGATTGCCTTAAAGAGACTGATGGTAGAAGTGTGAATGTTAAAGGCGATTCTGGAGAGAGCTCAGAAAGACAGGAGAGCTGAGAGAAAGCCTCTGTCTTCTTAGAGAATATATACATATTCACAAAGAGAATGTTGGGAGAAATATTACTAAAGTTCATTGTGCTGAGGTCTCAGGAGGAGAATGAAACACTGGTTATTGGAAATTAGAAAAAAAGTGATCCCTGTTATAAAGTGGCAAAGAATTTGGCTATCTTGTGTCCTAGTGTTTTGTAGAAGATAGAATTTATGAACAATGAAACTGTCTATTTAACTGAGGAGATTTCTAAGCAAAATGTTGAAGGTGGGGCCTAGGTGCTCCTGAATGCTTATAGTAAAATGTGAGAGGAGAAAAAGAAATTGAAGAAGTACAAAGAAATCAGAACTTAAATGTTTGGAAAATTCTTACCCTTTCGATATTGAAAAAAAAAAAAAAGGCAGGGCGGGGGGAGAGAGAGAGAGAAAGCATCTTCTGAGGAGAAAATGTCAGGCATGGCTGGACTATCACTCAGGAGAGGGGTGTAGGGATTAAACAAGCAGAAACACTGCCAGTTCCTACTGAAGGGGTAGGGATGCTAAAAAAGAAGGAAGGCTGTTGACGTTCTTGGGCTTTACAGGATGGGACCACAGAGCCCTCTGGCTGTGGATGTGTGTTAACCTTCCTGTCTAACGTGAAGAATGACTCTGAATGTGATTTAGAGATCATCAGGGCCACCATTCCCACCATAGGCCCAGGGGACAGAGTAGATTCCTCCTCAGTTTTCGAGGGTGGGCCCACCTCTACAGTTTTAACAGACCAGGCTGCCACAACCCGGAGCAGAGCCACAGGGACCTGGACATTACCCAAAGCTCCAAGGGCAAGAGTGCCACCAAAGGCCAGAGGGATAGAACTGCAGAACCCAGTTGGTCTGGATGGCAGGACATCAAGCCAAAAAAGGATTCTTTTCAAGCCTTAAAGTTAATGGAATTTGCTTTGCTTGATGGTTTTGGACTCACTTGGGACCTGCTTGCTTACCCCTTGCTTCCTTCCTATTTTTTCCTCTCGGAATGGGAATGTCTAGTCTACGCCTGTCCCAGTGTATTGAGGAAGCACATAACTTGCCTGGTTTCACAGGTTCACAGCTGGAAAGGAATTTTGCCTCAGGATGACTCATACCTGAGCCTCACTCATATCTGATTTAAACTATATTTAGATAAGACTTTGGAATTTAGAGTTGACACAGGAATGAGTTAAGACTTTGGGGGCTATTGCGATGGGACAAATATATTTCACGTGTGAGAAGGATATGAATTAGGAGAGACCAGGCATGGGATATTATGGATTGACTGTGTCCCTCAAATTTATATGTTGCAGCCCTAACCCTCGGCGTGGTTGTACCTAGCTAAGATGGGGCCTTTAAGGAAGTAATAAAAGTTAAATAAGCTCATAAAGATAGGGCCTTGATCTGATAGGATTAGTGTCCTTCTAAGAAGGAATACCAGAGAGTTCTCTCTCTCCTGTTCTCTTCCCATGCACACACCCAGGAAAGGCTGTGTGAGTACAAAGGACGAAGGCAGCCATCTGCAACCCCAACGGAGAGTCCAAATCAGACATCAACCCTGCTGGCACCTGGATCTTGAATTTCCAGTCTCCATAATTATGAGAAAACAAACTTGTGTTATTTAAGCCGCCAAGTCTATGGTATTTTGTTTTGGCAGCCCTCGCAGACAAATAAGCTCACCATAAAAATGGTTGAGGAGTTCCCCTTGTGGCGCAGAGGAAACAAATCCAACTAGTGTCCATGAGGACACAGGTTTGATCCCTGGCCTTGCTCAGTGGGTTGGGGATTCTGCATTGCTGTGGCTGTGGTGTAGGCCAGCAGCTGTAGCTCCAATTCAGCCCCTAGCCTGGGAATTTCCATATGCTGCAGGTGCGGCCCTAAAAAGTAAATAAAATAAAAATAAAAATTGTTTAAGCAATCAAATAATTTAAGAGATACAAAAGCACCTTGTGGAGGAAATAGTTAAAATAACTGCATAGGTATAAATATCTTTATTTTTGTATGTCTATAATTCAAATAGAATGGGCTGCACTGACCCTCAATTGTTACAAAGGAATCTCTAAAAAACCTTAGTGTGAAAGACTACTACGTTTTCAAGGTTATTATCAAAATATGTACAGGGAACATTTCAAATCAGTGGGGAAAGCATGAATTATTCAATGAATTGTGTGGGACCATTTGGAAAAAAAAAAGTTAAACTCCTACTTTATGCTGAAGATATAAAAATTCTAGATACTTTTAAAACTTACATTTAAAAAAAGCTCAACAGCATTAGAAGGAAATGTTGAAAACATTTTTATAATCTTGGGATGGAAAATATCTTCTTAAGTTTCAATTTCTGAAGCCATAATGGAAAATAACAGATCATACTATGTAAAAATTTTCAAATTCTGTACAGCAAAAGGTAACACAAACAAATTTAATGGACAAGCAATGGACTGGGAGAAAATATTTGCAGCATATAAAACAAAGGATTACTATCCACCAAATATGGAGTTTCCACAAATTAATAAAATACCAACTATACAATAGAAATATAGTCAAAAGATATAAACAGGCAATTCTTTTTATTAGAGGGCTTTTAATACAGTCACAATGTTGTGCAAAAATCACCACTATGTAAATTCAAGAACATTTCATCATCCTAATAAGTAACCCATGCATACTAAGCAGATGTTCCCATTCCTCTCTACCCCAAGCCTCTGCAACCATTAATCTACATTCTGCAGAAATCTACAATCTACATAAATTTACTTACCCTGAACATTTCACATAAATTAAATTATACAATGTGTGAGCTCTTGTGTCTGGCTACTTTCACTTAGCATAATATTTTTAAGGTTCATCCACATTGCATCAAAAGTACATATATCACTTTTATGGGTGAATAATATTCCATTGTATGGATATACCAATTTTTTTATCCATTCATAAGTTTATTTGGGTTGTTTCCACTTTTCAGGTACAATGAATAATGCTAATATTTGTGTACAAGTTTTTGTGTGAACATATACTTCTAATTCTCTCAAGTACATACCAAGGAGTGGAATTTCTGGGTCATTTGGTAATGCTATGTTTAATTTACTGAGGAAATGACAATCCGTTTTTTGTCAGCAGCCGCACCATTCTACATTCCCGCAAACAATGTATGAGGGTTCCCATTTTTCAACATCTTTGCTACAACTTGCTATTTTGTGGGTTGTTGTTTTTTTAATATAGATATCCTAGTGGGTATAAAGTAGTATGTCATTGTGGTTTTTTTGCATTCTCTTAAAAATTGATGTTGAGGATCTGTTCATGTGCTTATTGTCTGTCTACATTCTTTGAAAAAACATATATTTTTTGTTTTTAGGGCCATACCTGCAGCATATAGACACTAGTTGGGTTTGTTACCACTGAGCCACAATGAGAACACCAAAAAAATATCTCTTTGCACATTTTAATTGGATCGTTCTGCTTTCTGTTGTTGAGTTGTAAGCGTTTTTTTATATTCTGAATGCTTATCAGATATATGACTTCCAAATATTTTCTCTCATTTTATGGGTTGTCCTTTCACTTTCTTTATAGTATCCATTGAAGCATAGAAGTTTTAAATTTTTATGAAGTCCAATTTATCTATTTTTTTCTTTTATTGTGTTTTGGTATCATATTCAAATAACCATTGCCTAATTCAAGGTCACAAAGATTTACACCCGTGTTTCTTTCTAAGTGTTTTATAGCTCTCACATATAGGTCTTTGATCCATTTTGAGTTAATTTTTGTATATGCTTTAAGTTAGAGGTCCAACTTCATTCTTTTGTGTGTGGGTATCCAGTTGGTCCCAGAACCATTCATTGAAGACTATTTATTCCCCCATCGAACAGTTTTGGCACAGTTGTCAAAAATTGATTGACAGGAGTTCCCAGTTGTAGTGCAGTGGAAATGAATCCAGCTTGTATCCATGAAGATGCAGGTTTGCTCCCTGGCCTCATTCAGTAGCTTAAGGATCTGGCATTGCTGTGAGCTGTGGTGTAGGTCACAGACACAGCTCATATCCCACATTGCTGTGCCTGTGGTGTAGGCCTGCAATAGTGGCCTTGTTTCGACCCCTAGCCTGGGAACCTCCATATTGCCATGAGTTTGGGCCTAAAAAGCAAAATAAAAATAAAAATAAATCAATTGACCCTAATGTATGGGTTTATTGCTGGAGTTTCAATTCTATTCCTTTGGTCTCTATGTGTATACTTATGCCAGTATCACATTGTTATGATTACTGTAGCTTTGTAGTAAGTTAGCTAAGTGTAAGCCCTCCAACATTATTCTTCTTTCTCAAGACTTCTTTGGCTCTTTGGGGTCTCTTGTAATTCCATATTAATTTTGGGTTTGATTTTTTTTTTAACCTCTGCAAAAAAAACGCCATTGGTTTTTTGTTTGGTGGGGTTTGGTTTTGTTTTGTTTTTTGTCTGCCCATAGCATGTGGAAGTTCCTGGGCCAGGGATCAAATCTGAGCTGCAGCTGTCAACTACACCATAGCTGCCACAACACCAGATCCTTAACTCACTGTGCCATAGCAAGAACTCCACCATTGGGATTTTGATAGAGAATGCACTGAATCTGTAGATCACTTTAGGTAGTATTGCATCTTAATAATATTAAATCTTCCAATCATCAAACATAAGATATCTTTCCATTAGGTCTTCTTTAATTTTTTTTCAGCAACCTTTTGTAATTTTCAGTGTATCTTCAACCTCCTTGGTTAAATCTATACCTAAGTATTTTATCCTTTTTGATGCTATTATAAATGGAATTATTTTCTTCATTTTCAGATTGTTCATTACTAGTATGTAGAAATAAGCTGATTTTTGCATGTTGATTTTGTACCTTGCATATTTGCTGAAATTTATTAATCCTAATAACTATATTGTGGATTCTTCAGGATTACCAAATATAAGGTCATACCAAACAAATATAGTTTTACTTCTTCCTTTCCAACTTGGATGGTTTCTTTCTTGCCTAATTACCCTGGCTAGAAATTCCAGTACAATGTTGAATAGCAGTAGAAAAAGAAACATCCTTGTCTTCTTCCTGGTCCTAGAGGGCAAGTTCTCAGTCTTTCACCACTGAGTATGACATTGCTATAAGTTTTTAACTGATGCCTTTTAACATATTGAGAAAGCTCCTTTTTTTTTTACTCCTAGTTTTCTGAGTGTTTTTCTCATGAAAAGTTGTTAGATTTTGTCAAATGCAGTAATTGAGATGACTTTTGTGGGATTTTATCCTTCATTCTATTAATACGAGAATATTAAGTAGAGAATATTAACTTTTTTAATATGGCATATTAAATTTTTAAATATTCATATGTTGAAACCAGTCTTGCATACCTTGAATAAATCCCACTTGGTCAGGGAGTATAAAAAAATAATCCTTTTCATATGCTGTGGGAGCCAGTTTGCTAGTATTTTGCTGATGATTTTTATATCTATAGTCATAAGGGATAGTAGACTGTAGTCTTCTTTTCACTGGTATCTTTGTCTAGCTTTGGTATCAGAGTAATACTGGCCTCATAGAAGAAGTTAGGAAGTGTTCTCTACTGTTCTATATCTTGGAAGAGTTTGAGAAGGGTTGCTATTTTTTTAGTGACTTTTCTGAACTAGTTTTATAAGGTCTATATTTTTTGTCATGTGTGGCCACTGAATTCCTTCTTCCAAACACTTAGTGGTCAGCTAGTGATTTAACAGAGGATTCCTTAAATGCCTGGAACAACAACAAATCTCCAAGTCTTTGCAGAGGGGCTCTGTGTATGTCGTGGTGGGCCATCAACTTGCAGTCAGGCAGTTCACAACTCTGCCTGACCTTCACTCCCTGCTTCTGGAGCCTCAAGATGAGCCATAGGCGAGAGCGTACAGGCTTCTCAGATCTTTCGTTAGCAGGTGCACAGCCTTAGGCACACATGTGGCCTTCTAGATTCCCAGGAATACATAGAAGCTTTTCAAAGCTCTTTTCCTTCAAAGCATCTCATTTCCCAGCCTCTCCTTCCAAGCTTTTCAGTTTTCTCTTCTTTGCCAATAGTGTTTTCCCTTACCCCAGGGAGCAGCAGCTGAAAACATTTGCCTTTAAATATTTTCAACAAACATCCCCTGGGTAGCCACCTTAGCCCTGGGAAAGTTCCAAATTAGGTAAAATTAAGGTAAGCCTTTTGAGCTAATCCTCCAGGGAGACAACAGGTCAAAACATTAACTGTAATTTTTGGAGTACTGGGTGCTTGTATCAGGTACATGGGTCCTTGTCTTTAAGTCTGTGGCCAAACTTGGGGGTACGGAATGGTACCAGGGGAAGTTTAAATGCCACAAATTTCTCCTACGAGATTCAGATACAGTTTCTTTTTTTTTTCTTTTCTTTCTTTCTTTCTTTCTTTTTTTTTTTTTTTTTTTTTTTTTTAGGGCCATATCTGCAATGGCATATGGAAGTTCCCAGGCTAGGGGTCAAATCACCTGCAGGCCACAGCCACAGCCACAACAATGAGGGATCTGACCCACGTCTACGACCTACACCACAGCTCACTGCAACACTGGATCCCCAACCCACTGAGGGAGGCCAGATATGGAACCCGCAGCCACATGGATATTAGTTTGATTCATTTCCAGTGCGCCACAATGGGAACTTTCAGATACAGTTTCTTGATTAAAGTATTCCCCTGGTTGCTCTAAGTATTTGATTTGTTGTCAGGGTTCCAAAAAAGTTAATTCTGACAGTGTACACCAGTTTATTCATTGCTTTGCAGAGGGATGGACTCTTGGAGTTCCCGATTCTGCCATTTCACTGATATTTCAGGCAATTTTGTTTTTTGTCCTTTTAGGGCCGCACCCACGGCATATGGAGGCTCCCAGGTTAGGGGTTCTATTGGAGCTGTAGCCACCGGCCTACACCAAAGCCACAGCAACGCAGCAAGCCATGTCTGCAACCCACTCCACAGCTCACGGCAACGCCAGATCCCTAACCCACAGAGGAAGACCAGGGATCAAACCTGCATCCTCATGGATGATGGTCGGGTCCGTTAACCACTGAGCCACAACAGAAACTCCTCAGGCAATTTTGTTGTTGTTGTTGTTTGTTTGTTTGTCTTTTTGCCTTTTCTAGGGCCACTCCCACAGCATATGGACGTTCCCAGGCTAGGGGTCAAATCGGAGCTGTAGCCACTGGCCTATACCACAGCCACAGCAACGCGGGATCCGAGCCGCATCTGCAACCTACACCACAGCTCTCAGTAATGCCAGATCCTTAACCCACTGAGCAAGGGCAGGGATAGAACCCACAACTTCATGGTTCCTAGTCAGATTCATTAACCACTGCACCACAACGGGAACTCCTCAGGCAATTCTTAAGATGAAAAATACGTGATCAATTGTCATGAAAAGCAGATGTTCAACCTCACTAGTTATTAGTGAAGTGCTGATTAAAATGAAATTATTTTTGGTCCAATAGTTAGCAAAAACCAAGACTGAGAATATCTAGTATTGACAACAATGTGTGAGGAAATAGGCCCTCACATGCTACTGGGAGTATAGGAAATAATACCTTTGACTGTGTAATTGGGAATATCTCTCAAATTTTTCAATGTGAATTCCTTGTAACTCAGTAGCTATACTTAAGGAATTTAGCTTATGGAGATGTTTTTAGCAAGATTATAATTTATGAGGATTTTTTAGCAAGATTATAATCATAAAAATCTGAAGGCAAACAGGGTGCCCAATAGGGTACTGGTTAAGTAAATTATGGTACCACAAAACCTTGCAATATACACCCTGTGGTGACAGAAATTTGAACCTGACACCATTGGCAGTTAGCTTCTTCCTCTGCCCAAATCTCAGAGGAGAAGGCTTTATATTCTTGTGGTATAGTGGCAGGGGGTGAAGGTGTTTGGGACTTGAAGGGGAGAGCAAAATAGCCATGCAGATGGAAATGGGGTGTTGAAGATGAATCTCTTGTCTCCAGTATTCTTCTGATTCGATATCCTCAGATTCAGCCCATGACAGCAAGTAATAAACCAAGGTGTGTAGTATGATCCCGTTTGCCTAAGTGTAATTGTGTGTGTGTGTGTGTTGCATAATGTATACGTCTTTATGTATGTAAATCATTTTTTGACCATTCCTGTGGCATGTGCAAGTTCCTGGGCCAGGGATCAAACCCATGTCACAGCAGTAACTAGAGCTATTGCAGTGACAATGCCGGCTCCTTAACCCACTGAGCCACCAGGGAATTCCTAAATGCATATTAAAAAGAACTGGATCGGGGAGTTCCCGTCGTGGCGCAGTGGTTAACGAATCTGCCTAGGAACCATGAGGTTGCGGTTTCGATCCCTGGCCTTGCTCAGTGGGTTAAGGATCCGGCATTGCTGTGAGATGTGGTGTATGTTGCAGACGCGGCTCAGATCCCGTTGCTATGGCTGTGGTGTAGGTCAGTGGCTACAGCTCCAATTAGACCCCTAGCCTGGGAACGTCCATATGCTGTGGGAGTGGCCCTAGAAAAGGCAAAAAGACAAAAAAAAAAGAAAGAAAGAAAGAAAGAAAGAAAGAAAGAAAGAAAGAAAGAAAGAAAGAAAGAAAGAAAGAAAGAAAGAAAGAAAGAAAGAAAAAGAAAAACTGGATCAGAGTTCCTGTCATGGCTCAGAGGTTAACAAACCCAACTAGGCTCCATGAGGATGTGGGTTCGATCCCTGGCCTCGCTCAATGGGTTAAGGATCTGGCATTGCCGTGAGATGTGGTGTAGGTCGCAGATGAAGCTGGTATCCTATGTTGTTGTGGCTATGGCTTAGGCCAGCGGCTGTAGCTCTGATTCAACCCCTAGCCAGGGAATTTCCATATGCCACGGGTGCAGCTCTAAAAAGCAAAAAATAAAAAATATAAATAGAAGAACTGGATGGAAACACACAAACTAATAACCACAGCTACCTCTAGCAAGAGAAATGGGGGGACAAGGAAAGAACCAAAGCATCTCACATTTTACTATATAACCCTGTTATTTGAACCTTCAGAACAAGAGTGAATTCATCTCACTGAAAAAAAATCTTCTAGTTCAAAAATGTATTGAAGATAAGTTTTTAAACAACATTAAGCAAGTTGGAATGGGGGAGTCAGTAGTAGCCCCGTCACTCTAGCAGCAACAAGCATAATTAGAGGATGCCAGAGCCCAGTGTACTTTATAGATCACAACCTCAAGAGATAAGACTTGCCCAAGTTGACAGAGTGAGTGACAAGAGTTAAGTGTACAACCCAGGTCTCCTTAATGTCATAGGAAAACTAGATTCCAAAAGCAGAGGAGAAACGAGACAACAGTAGGAACAAATGAACCACTAAATCTGAGAAATGTGCCAGGGGTCAGCTGTGTGTACCCAGTCCTCCATCTCAGTGGACAGTGAAAGAGAAAAGGCCAGAGACTTGTCAGGGCACCTTGGAATGTACCAAGTTGGAGGTGCTTGGGAAGAGGCTATGGCTTTTTGCCTTCTATCAGGCCTTCGGTGCTGGTACCTGTCACTTAGAGTTTCCCCCAAAGAGCTCTTTGACAATTAGGAAAGGAAATTAAGCACTTTATCAGCATCTGTGGAGTCACTGACTTTAAAAGAGCCCTATGCCATGCGTAGCACTTTGAAGCACCAGCAGTAACAAGCTGTTCTTACTCTTCAAGGTATACTTTGTAGTAATTGTTTTACTTAGAGAAGCTAGGAGAGGGGTAGCAGAATCTGACTCTGGCTAAATAGAGTAGAAAAGGAACTTACTGGAATGGTGTCGTCAGTGGTACCCTGGTAACATATTTAACAACCAGCTCTTCAGAACAACGGCAATGACAAAAATCTGACTTGTGCTGTTTACTTATTTCCATCATATAAATACTCCCACTATGGCAAATTGCCAGCTACTGGTGAGACATTATCTGGCTCCCAAAATTCTTGGAAAGTTCACAACGGGCCCTCAGAGCTGACAGGGAGAAGCTCACAGGATAGAAAGAGGCAGCAGAAGGTCAGCAACTAAGCAGTACCAGAGCATCTTCATAGCAAGAATGACTCAACATAGTCATATTAGTCTATAGTCACCACCATATTAGCCTTTGTACACAGACCTCTAGGTACTATCCCCACCACCTGTCATAGGCTTTATGCCCTTTAGGGGGAAAGTCACTCATTTACCTCAATGTCTATAAACTATGCAACCCAAAACTAATGCTCTTGGATACACAGTTACATCTCAGAATACCCTTGGTTATGGGCCCCAGTTTATACTTACAAGCCCCAGCTTGCAAGATCCCTTCCTGCCACCTCCTCAGCTGTAGAAAACAAGTTTGTGCCAAGAGATTAGGGCAACATCTGAATTCAGGCCTTCTTAATTTTTTTGTCTTTTTAAAACTTTTTAATCATGTAAAATTCCCACACACATGTGGTAGAGAGGAAAATGCAATGAATCCACATTGTCAATAATCATCAACTTGTAGTCAATTTTGTTCGGCCTGTATTCCTATTCTTTATTGTTACGTAAGCAAAGCATCACAAGACGGATCAGAAGAATGGTTAAGATGGTTATTTGGTATTGGAATAACCTGGTTAAATAATGTTACAATTTTCAGACTTAAGTGCTTTCTATAAATTATCTCGTCAGATCTTCACAACAGCCCTGCTAGTCTGGCATTATTATCTCAGTTTTTCAGATGAGAAAATTGAGGCCAGGAAAGTTGAACACTTGCCCAAAGTCAAAAGCGTTGGCAGAATCAGAATTTAAACTTGATTGTTGTCCCCAAAGTGTTAACAGTGGTTACCTCTGAATGACAGAATTAAGGAGTTTTATTTTCTTCTTGTTGCTCATTTTCCCTTCTTTCCCTAGAATGAACACTTCCTGGGCAGCATATCAGTGCAGACACGCTAATGGGTCTATGATATCTTTCTTCACAGGCACAACTGGTTTGCTGTCAGTGCACCCCCTCCCCCGACCCCAAATCTTCACGAAAACACAAATAAGCATCTGGCCATTTTTGGTGGGGTCTGTGAGGCTCAGAGTAGAAGTGAGCCCAACAGTCATTGTGGAGCTGTTGCTGTCACGTTCCCAAATGCGCCCTGAGCTCAGCGGACTGCAATCAGATAAGCACAGCATCCCAGCCCAAGGAGGACTCCCCCGAGCCTTCCCCTGCAGTCTGTGTGCACGATTAAACCCAATACTGGTTTGACTGCATCCAGAAGACTGACTGGGAGTGTGATTAGTATAGAAATCATGTTAATGGAACAATTAGTAAACACCTACTCTGTGCCAGGCCTTAAGATACAGTTCCTGCTCTCAAAAGCTGACTCAAGTGGACCACAAGAAACAGCTGAGGAAACTGGGATGTCTAGCCTGGAAAAGAGATGACTCCAAGGTAGAGGGAAGAAAGGAGGTCAAAGCAGAGTCTGAAGCTGGCTTTAAACTCAAATGTTCTGTAGAAGAGGAATTGACTTATTCCGCATTATTCCAAAAGGCTGATTAACTCATACCTTGAGAAAACAGCAAAATGCTGTCCACAAACAGCACTGGGAAGGGGTCTAATAGGAAATTTGTTAGTCGCCCTGTGATGGGATAGGAAGAACTGAGGAAAGGTGACCTTCCTGACTGAGCTGAAGGTATGGGGATAAACTAAGCTGACAGGCACGTGGGGGAACATCTCGCTTCTGTCCACCCAATCTCATCTTAGGATCCTGCTGTGCTGCTGACCACTAGCCCCCACCTCCTTAAACACAATGATGCGGGGGCCAGTGACCCTAGCCAGACCAATTCAACTCCCTCTTCTAGGAATCTGACTCAAGTCGAGACGCATAAGTGCCAAAGGACATGGAAGTTGTGTAAACCAATGACAGAGCTCTAAAGACGTGTTCAAGAGTCCATGCTCAGAAGCTTGTCTGGTCCCTCATTTGTAGGCTGCAGTGAGAATGTGGTGAGACAACAGTGTACCTCAGTCAGTGATGAGAACTGGAGCTTGAAGGAGACTGGGTCTCCAGGAAAAAATGGCTGCCTAGTTATTAGAAGTAAGACCTGAGGCTCAGAGTAGACGTGAGCCCAACAGTCATTGTGGAGCTGTGACACCTGTGGAAATGAAGTGGCAGCCAGAAGCGAGAGTGACTGAACCAGAGTGTCAGAGAGCTGGCTTACGACCACCGACTTCCATCTGGCCCGTGGTCAGGGTGGATCCTAGAGCCTGGCGCAGAGCTGAGGCTGTAGTTCAGAGACTGAATGATCTGCTAAAAAATGGTCCCAGCAGAGGGGAATACATCAGTAAGTGTTTAGTTCAAGAAATAGAGGAGTTCCTGTCATGGCTCAGTGGTTAACGAATCTGACTAGGAACCATGAGGTTGCAGGTTCGATCCCTGGCCTTGCTCAGTGGGTCGAGGATCCGGCGTTGCCATGAGCTGTGGTGTAGGCCGGCGGCTACAGCTCCGATTAGACCCCTAGCCTGGGAACCTCCATATGCCGCGGGAGCAGCCCTAGAAAAGGCAAAAAGACCAAAAGACAAAAAAAAAAATGTAGAGCCTCTAGGTATGGCACTAGCCACTAGGAGCCACTATGCGTATATAGATATTTTATATATATGTAGGTTATTTGCTTTTGCTACAGAGATTTGACATTATATAATTGTGGGAACTGGTTCAGCAGTTTCTGGGGCTCTGTAAGGCTGTTGTCTTTGCATTGGATATTCTAGCTTGAAGTCCAAAAGGCAGGCATTTGGCAAGGAAAGATGGACATAAAGTGTGAGAAGAGCAAGGTTACACGGAAACCCACAAGCACAAGCTAGAGGTCCTGAGGGCAGACCAAAACCTGAGTCTGTTCTTTTCATCTCCGTTTTGGCAGTACAGGTGTCCTGAGAAACACACACCTGTCCCAGGAGTGGAGATGCTGAAGAGGGATTTGTGGAAGATGGAGCAGCGGCAGGTCCAACATTTGCCTCAGTGCAACGAGATGAGTCAACAGACCAGCCACATGAATGAGCTGCAAAATGGCTGCCACTTCATTTCCACAGGTGTCACACAGGGAAGGGAATTCTGGGAAATTACCAGCCAAGTGAACTGCCCAGGGAGAACAGAGGTAGAGGCTGGGAACCAGGAAGGGCCAGATGGGTAGACTTTGGCCTAATAAATAGAATAGAAATAACTGTCAAACCCTTATCTGATAATCATTTTGACTGTATCATAAGTCAGGAAGCTCGTCATCTCTGGATGTGTTCAAGTAGAGATTTACAACCAAAATATTTGGAATACTGAAGATAGCTAGGAGCCATACTTTGTTTTTATAGAAGTCACTCAAGTAGATGGACTGGAGGAGATGAGACTTAAGAAAGGGAGACTAGCTAAAAAGTTCTTTTAGTAACACAGGGGAAAGGTCATGAGAACTTGAACTGAGCAGCAATGGTGGAGATGGTGAGGGGAGAACAGACTTAGCAAGGGATTTGACATCAGACAGTGTACTCATTACCTATCACTACGGTAACAAACTACCACTAATTCAGTGGCCTAAAACAACAGAAATGTATTTTCTCACAGTTTTGGAGGTCAGAAGTCCAAAATGAGTCTCACAGATCTAAAATCGAAGCTTAGGCAGGGCTGATTCTTTCTGAGGTTTACAGGGGAGGATCTGTTCCTTGCCTCTTTCAGCTTCTGATGGCTGCCAAGATTCCTTGCCTTATGACTGTGTTACTCCAGTCTCTGCCTCCAGTCACATGGCCTTCTCCTCTTCTGTGTCAAACTTCCCTCAGCCTCTCTCTTTTAAGTACACTGGTGATTATATCAGGCTCGCCTCGATGATTTTCCTATCTCAAGATTGTTAGTCACATCCACAAAGTCCCTTTGCCATACATGGTAACATTCTCAGGTTCCAGGGATTAGGATGTGGCTATCTTGTGGGAAGCAATTATTCACCTACCACAGGTAGTAAAAGAAGGAAAGAGACTGTAATTCTGGGGCCTCAAATCGGCCTGTCTCAGATCATGATAGAATTATTAACCTGAGTCACAATATGAACAAGAAGTGGGGGTACAGAGTGTTACCTATGATATGAGGGATTGATGGGATATCCATATGGAGCTACCCGGAGAGGGGTAGGGGGAAAAAACCTAGGAACTTTGGAAAAGTATCCAGGCTGCAGATAGAGATTTCAGAGCATCTACAGAGATATGTCAGATAAAGAGGATAAAGCCTTTGAAGGCAGGAATTAGACACTTGTACTTCTATCCTCAGTGTATAGCATGGCATCTGACACATGGTAGATGCTCAACAAATGTTCACTGAATGAACAGATAAATGTAAGATTCCTAAGGAAGGAACAGGTAGAGAGTACGGACAGAGGAGTGAGCTTTGGATAGAAGGAGAAAGTTTTCTTCTTTGAAACAAGAGGAAATTAAAGGGGAAGAGGAGGCTACGCAAAATAATTTTGAAATGGACAGGAATTCCCTTGTGGCAGAGTGCGTTAAGGATTTGGTGTTGTCACTACAGTGGTTTGGGTCGCTGCTGGGGCACCAATTCAATACCTGGCCTGGAAATTTCCACATGCTATGGACCTGGCCAAATAAGAAGAAGAAGAAAGAAAGAAAATGGACAAGATATACTGTAAGCTCTCACTCTGCACAATTTTGGGATTATCAAAATGGAAGGTGAAGTCACCAGTGAGAAATGTGACTGGGACTGCATTGAGGTGTGAGGAAAGTAAACTCTAAAATGTCAGAATTTGAAAGGACCTTGGAGAGTAGCCCACTGCCCTCATTTTCCACAGAGTAAAACTGAGGCTTAGAGAAAGGAATAAATTTGCTCAGATCACCAAACCAAATAGAGTTTGGGTCAATTCACGCCATAAATCTGTATCAGATCCAGAGCCTATGCCACATGTGTGAAGTACAGTGGGGAACAAGGCAGACCTAGGCCCTGGCCTTTCTGAGTTTTTAGGACACAGTGGGTATGACACAAAAGTAAGCAGGGTGCTAGGTGCTATGGTGGGAAAAACAAGCTTAGGGCAACAGAGAGGAGGAAGCATGAAGCTCAACAAGAAACGAATAGTACAACTGGTGAGCTGTATTACCAGCCGGGCTGAGGGTAGACAGCGTCTTGGCTGTTAACCCAGGTAGCAGTTTCATGACTTAAAATGATATTTATAATTCCAAGGAGAAGAAAACAAGGCAACTCCCAGGACTTTGACTCTGGTTTCAACATTCCTTTGTACTTGGCTCTTGTCTTCACGTTCCCTCAGCCAACCAGAGCCACAGGACCGGGAACACTTCAGTACATTGAGTGGTCACCTGGTGAACCAAATCCTATTCATTGGAGCAGACGAACAAATAGGAAAAAAAAAAAAAAAAAAAAACCTTAGATGTTTTGTTCTACTTGTCCAAGGGCACCCAGGATTAAAGGAGTTGACAGAGCAGGGATTAGCTTCCTGAAGAAAATGAGGTTTGCAATGAGATTTGACGTCCAAAACAGGCAAGATTAACGGAGGGGGCAGCCCACTTTGTTCCACTACTCTAATATGTCATCACATCTCTCTTAAGGCCAGTTGTGCTAGAAGCCAATAATAATTTAAGGCAATTATGTTCTGGAAAAGAACAAATTTCAGGTGAAATATATATATGTGTGTATATATATAAATATGTGTGTGTGTGTATATATATACATCTATATATATATATATAAAACACTTATCTAGCTTGAAGTAAAACAATTACATTTCTACTACTTTCTTAATTAAATCCTCCCTTGCCCCTCATTTTACCTGTCTTTAGAAAATGTTTCTGCCCTCTCTAGGGTGCACCCTCTTACAAGAGTTCAACAAATCTCAGGGGTGCATATTCATTTCAAAGGGTCAGTCAGTGCTGGCTTCTGTCACTTTGAGGAAAGAAAGCTGGAAGCCTGCTCGGTCCACCTAGGAAATGTTTTCTTCAGCTGTTATCACTGTTGCTACAACATGGCATTGCTAGGAGTCCAGCAGTCCAACCCCATTCCTGGTGTCATGGTGGTTGAGGCTTTCACTGGCACAGAAGCTTCTCTGGGTATCAGAGAGAGTAACAGAAGAAGTGTTATATTTGGCTGTGGGGAGATCATGCCACCATAGGCCTCAGCCTCAGAGCCTGTCAAGGCTGAGTAGTGAGTGGCAGGCCTCTACTTCATCCAGATGAAGAAACGAAAATACTCTGCAAATTTCTCTTGAGATGAGTTTAGTTTTCCAAGGAAGAGGTGGAAATGCTGGAGAGATTTTAGAACAAATACTAGGAGCCTTGAGAGAGGTTGAGAGAGCAACAATGCAAGGGGACACTCCTCTTCTGAAGGCCTAAACTGGCGAGATTCCCTTGTATCTCCTTGCAGAGAGCATCGTACCAATGGGCCTTGATACACTGGGTCCTGCCAGTGGATGAGAAGTGAGCAAGAACTTCTGCTCTTCTCAGGGTTTGGGGAAATCAGATCAGGCTTGGGGGAGCCAGAGCCTCCAGGCCAGTCATCACCAGCTGCTACCAGCCCAGATGAGATTCTTTTCTTCTGAAAAGACCCTGCAGAACAGAATCTGGAATTTTTGCCCTCCAGTCTTCACAGGAAGCCAGCACTAAGGACACTTCTGCTCCCCACTGCTCTACTGCTTGGTGTTGAGTTGCTTCACCACCAGGACAGGGATCTGAGGGAGGCTAGGGGGAGAGAGTGAGGAGGGGAAGTGCTGAGGGGCGCAGCTCCGGGATCAGACTCAAATTTCTCTGTCTTCACAGATCACAGACTTAACATTGGTTTTATTACAACCTTTTAGTTGCATCCAAGTTAGCCACATGTGACTGCATGTGTGTTCTGCAAATTGTAGCATCATCATTATTTTGAAATACTGTGCTTGACGTGAAAAAGTTCAACTGGATTGGAAATCCATTTGTGTCATCACAAGATATTTCATCACAGTATTTATCAATGAGAGAAAATGAATAGCTGTTAGATTCTAAATTAATTTCAACTGTTGTAAATTTTAGAATGATCATAAAACACAGTTTAAACTGTCTTTATCACTTACTTGTGGGAACAAAGTTTCTTGTCAATGGTGACCTTGAAGAATTCCAAGAGTCATCACTAAAATCTTGATAGGGAATTGTGTATATTCATTTCAAGCACAACAGTGGATATAAAAATTATACTGAAAGAAGCTTCAAATTTTTCATAAAACATTTTTGAAAATATTTTACTTATAAGTTTGACATGAATATTTAATCTCTTCTTTAATATTTTATATTCATTGTTCTTATCATAACTATATGATATAAAGTAATGAATGTTGTCAATAAGCCCCATGTAGACACCCACCAATTCCCTCCTATTTACTCCCAGGTGCCATACAAAATTTATCACTTTCCATTTGTGCCATGATGTAAAAGAGTTGGGAGACCCTGAGATAAAGTCACATTAAGATAAGAAGAGAGTTGGAGTTCCCGTCGTGGCGCAGTGGTTAACAAATCCGACTAGGAACCATGAGGTTGCGGGTTCGGTCCCTGCCCTTGCTCAGTGGGTTAAGGATCTGGCGTTGCCATGAGCTGTGGTGTAGGTTGCAGACGCGGCTCGGATCCCGCGTTGCTGTGGCTCTGGCGTAGGCTGGTGGCTACAGCTCCAATTTGACCCCTAGCCTGGGAACCTCCATATGCCGCGGGAGCAGCCCAAGAAATAGCAAAAAGACAAAAAAAAAAAAAAAAAAGATAAGACGAGAGTTGTTTAAACCACTTTAAACACTTAGTTGTAAGTCATAGAGGTTCAACTCAAACTAGCCTGAGCCAAATAAGCAGTGAGGGTGGCAGAGGACCTTTATTGACTCAAGAACCAAAAGCGTTTGAATTGCAGGGATGAAGGGACACAAATTCGATTAGCTGGCTCTTGTTCACTATCTCTAGATCTCCATTTCTCTATTTCTCATTGCTGCTTCTCTTGGAATGTTTATTTTTCTACCTCCTGCTGTCAGATTTTCTACACAAGGTAGGGAAGAAGGATTTAAATAGATCTGGGATTATATCTTTATAGCTGATGTCCTAATAGGATGACGAATTCCAGAGAAGGATTCTGATTAGTCCACTTTGGGTCAGGTGGTCACCCTTGACCAAGGGTACAGGATCTGTTAGCAAAAGAATAGTCACCAAGGGAATCATGATTGTGACGGCCCTCAAATTTTTGTTTCACAGAATCTGCAGTGTAGTTCAGTATGCTTTTGGTCTGGACGAGACAGAATTGGAGGGTCTCTGGAAGGGAATTGTATCAGATTACAGATTACCTTCCAGAATTCCAGTTGTTATAGGGCTGAGGGGGCACTAGCCCTTCCTGGGTTAATTATTAGGCAAAGCCACCACATAGCTTCAGAGGGAAACTCCATAGACAGACATTTCCTCTAGCACAACAGATTTTAACATCCCTGATTTCTCCTCTGTTTGGAAGCAAGGCCCTTGCTACACCTGGGTGTTATCAATTAGGATAAGCTAGGATCTGCTGGGGTAACGACCCTCAAATCTCAGTGGCTTAAAATAACAAATATTTATTTCTCACTCACATTTCATGTCTTTCATGAGTTGGCAGGGGTCTCTGCTCATTACAATCACTCATGGACCCAGCATGATAGAAAGAGAAAGCTCCAGAGTCCTACCATTGGTAACTAAGCGTTCTGGTCTAGAAGTAACAAATCATTACCACTGTCTTAGTCAGCTTGGACTGCTATAACAAAATACCATAGACTGGGTGGCTTAACAGACATTTGTTTTTCACAGTTCTAGAGGAAGAGAAGTTCAAGACCAAGGTGCCACCCGATTTGGTTCCTGGTGAGAACCCTCTTCCTGTCTTGCAGAAGGCCTCCTTCTCACTATATCCTCACATAGGAGGGAAAGGCCATCTGCCTTGTCTTTTTCTTCTTCTTCATTTTTTTAAATTCCTTGCTTTTCTCTTTTATATTTTTTCATGTCTCATGACCTAATTACCTCCCCAAGGCCCCACCTCCTAATATCATCACACTGGGGATTAGGGCTTTAATATACGAATTTTGAGGGGACACAAATATTCAGTACATAGCAACTACTCACAGCTTACATAGTTCCACCCAACCCTGAAAGAGGCCAAGAAGTGAAATCCTACCAAATGCCAAGGAGAACCAGAAAAACTTGGTTAATAGCACTAATGACTACAACATTGGTTTACAACTGTTGGAGAGTTGGTGATTGGCGCTTACCAAGAATAATGACATGAATAAGTAATGTCTCAGTATTCTTGTACCTGACCTTAGAAAAAGTCAATATGAAAAGTGCAAATTATTAAACCAGATCAAGTATGGCTTACTTATTCACAGAGCATGAATTATATAGTTTACAAAAGGATTCAACTTAGAATCACCTTAAAACTTTGATCTTTTTTAACACAGATAAATGTTTATTTAGAGATCATTTTCTAAAGAATTTTGCAACCCTTGTGTTGAAACTTGGGTTAACGCCTATCACAAACCTTTGATTTTTAACTGTACATTGTCCGTCTCAATGTTTTTAGGACATAACATATAAATGAATCCATAGGTTCTCTGGGATGAGTTGTAAATGGTCCGTGGTTAGTCAAACTCAAAGAGAAGACTAAAAGGCGCAGTAAAAGCAAAACTGCGACATTAATTACACAGAGGAAGAAATCCACAGCGATACAAGAGTAATCTCCTCCTCCAGATGTACAGCACTCCTTTTTCTTTCCAGAAGTGGCTGGTGGGATTTTCTAAGGAGACTCAGTAGATGACATGTTTACACATTAAAATGAATAACAAAGATCTGGGAAGAAACTTTATCCCCACAACAAAGTTGTTATAACAATAACCCAATATTAGCATATGGCCATGCCTTCACTCTAGAGGCCAGCCCACACCGCTATAAAACAAGAGCAAGAGCATGCTTCTGGCGGGGTTATCTTTGCCAATGAGTCTCAAAATCATTAGCAACCAACAGTCAGCCAAACTTTGCTACCTCTGGCAAGGCAAGATAAACAAAGCATTCGATTTCAATCAGCCCCTGGGGCTGCTGCTTATCTAGCAGTAAGCCCTGGGCCAGCAGAGTTGGAGATCTCCAAAAGCAGTAGAAAATTTGGCACCAGTCCTCATGGAATTGGCATTTCACTTGAGACAGATGTGATATTAAGAAAAATTGGAAGTTCCCGTCATGGCGCAGTGGTTAACAAATCCGACTAGGAACCATGAGGTTGCGGGTTCGGTCCCTGCCCTTGCTCAGTGAGTTAACGATCCGGCGTTGCCGTGAGCTGTGGTGTAGGTTGCAGACGCGGCTCGGATCCCGCGTTGCTGTGGCTCTGGCGTAGGCCGGTGGCTACAGCTCCGATTCAACTCCTAGCCTGGGAACCTCCATATGCAGAGGGAGCGGCCCAAGAAATAGCAACAATAACAACAAAAAGACAAAAAAAAGAAAAATTGTATGAATCACCATGTTGTGCACCTGGAACTAACAATGTCATGGGTCAATTACACTTCGATTTTTAAAAAGTCTCTGTGATGCAAGACGCAATGGCCATAACACTGAGGGCCCCAAAATGAAGAAGAAATGCTTTAGGTAGTATAAATAATTAAACTAGAAAGTGATTCTTGCACATATCTTTATGATAACATTTATTATATTGTGTTGAAATTGTTTAAAAAAATGTAATTACAAGTATGAGAAAACAGCCTTCCAGTACACAAGCAATACTACTGACCCGCCAGGAACATAAGCACCACCTCATTCTCCAACCCCTGAACTTGGCTGATTTGCTCAGCTTGTATCTGGAAGATTGTGCTGCATGTATGGGTTAAATTAAACAAGAAAATCGGTGGAACTCCATTCCTAGGAAAAATCAGCAATTTCTTTGGAGGCTGAGGTACCAGGAGAATCCTAACATCAGGAGTTACAGAATGTCTGACATTCGTTTATTCCTTTACTTAGTAATTCATTCACAAAGGTTTATGAACACCCATTAATTGCTAAGCCATGCGTTGGACATTGGGACAAGACAGAGATGCTCTCTGCCCTTATGGAGCTCACATCCTGGTGAGGAAAACAAGTACACTGTCTTTTCTCTGGGGAATAGAGAGAACCCACATGGCAGATGACCTTATCAGTACTGACCAGAAAGTTCCAGACTGGGTAAGGAAGATTACATTTCTGGTGAAGGTCAAAACTGCAATTATGCTAGGTGTTAAATCTAGGTTTGGTATCATGGGCCTTATCACAAGTGACACCATTTTGAGCCTGGAGATTTTCTTTTTAACAAGGTATTGGAAAGACTTGCAAACCATGGAATCAGAGTTTGAACTTTATCCTAATGGCAGTAGGAGTGGCTTTCCTAAAGACAAAGGGCTTCTTCCTCTCCATGGTGTGCCATGGCCATATACCTGACAGGCTTTTATTCTCTGGCTAAGAACTACATATTTCCACTTAATGTTTTTTTGTTGTTGTTGTTGTTGTTGTTGTTGTTGCTATTTCTTGGGCCGGAGGTTCCCAGGCTAGGGGTCGAATCGGAGCTGTAGCCACCGGCCTACGCCAGAGCCACAGCAACGCGGGATCCGAGCCGCGTCTGCAACCTACACCACAGCTCACGGCAACACCGGATCGTTAACCCACTGAGCAAGGCCAGGGACCGAACCCGCAACCTCATGGTTCCTAGTCGGATTCGTTAACCACTGCGCCACGACGGGAACTCCCCACTTAATGTTTAATGACGCAATAACTTGTAAAAAAGGTAAAGAGAGCCTCATTGTGCACCTCTGTGGTATAGACAATTCTTGCTCATTGATGTCCTCTCCTTCCAAGCATATAGGAAATTATACTTCTCCATCCATCATGAACTTGGTCAGGGCCATATGACAAGTTTGGCCAGTGGCTTCTGGACTGAACTGGCATGTATCACTTCTGGAATGGAGTATTTAATTACTTGTGCAAGACCCTCAAACTCTCCTTCTTCCCATGTTACATCAACCAAGTTTAAAACAAGTCTTAAGCAACAGATGTTTAAGAGGGTACAATTATTGGATGGCAAGGTCCCTACCAGTCTGGATGGTCTAGTTACCACATAAAGGTACAACTGTGCTAGAAAATCTCCCAGACCTACATTGGACATGAGGGACAAACAAATCTTTGTTGCATTAAGGGACTAACATCAGTAGTTACTTGTTATCATATCATAACCTAGAATATCCTCAACTAATTGTCCCTGCAAACTTGGAGGGACAGGAGGAGGCAGGTGGCCAGCCCTAACCAAATCGTCCATTCTTCTCCTCTGCCTACGAAGCAGCTGTCTCCCTCCATCCCTCTCTTTATCTTTTCTTTCTATCACACACACACACTTTCCCTCCACTTCCCATCTATACCCACTATACAAACTTCCTCAGGTTAAAACAAATTGTTCTAAAACTCAGTATTTTAAGATGCTGCTTTGAAACATCCTATACTTATATCAAATAAAAAATGAAAACCTGCTATATAACAGTGAGCACTAATTCTAAATTTAAAAACCAATAGAGAGCTCCTTCAAGTACCTTCCTCCTTATTCAGGAGATTCAGTATCTCTTTGATGTGTTGAAACACCTCAGCTTGGGCTTCTTAGCCAGTCAAAACACAAGACAAAAAATGGAAAGCTTAACACTTGACTCCCTTGTACTAAGGGCAGTCAACCAAAATCAACCAGATTGCACTTCTGGCACATACTGGAAGAATGGAAAAAGCATCCCTGGAATAAAATATTGCCACAGAGGTGCCTGTTCTTTTGTAAGCAAATGGTTGGCAAGACCTATTTAGCAACAAGCAGCTTTTATGAAGCAGCATTGTAGGTCATCAACTTTTGTTCCATTTAAACTATCCAAGGTTGGGAAGACAAAAGATAGAGGAAAGAATCAGTTGGAATCTGCCTGTTAGGATGGAAAGTTAACAAGCTGCCTAGGATGAATTGTGAGCCGTAGGAATTTTTTGAAAATATTGGTGGATAAAAGTCGAAAATGTGGTTATTTACAAAAATACAAGCACAAAGCTCAGGAAGTGGAAGTGTGAACTCATCTTTATTTCAAGCTGCTTCTTTTGGGGAAGAGGTTGAGGAGATGCCTTGAATCGGCCCTTCAGCTCCGTACATGGAAGGTGAATAATGATGCTTTGTTCTTGAAGGAAACTGAAGAAACCTGAATGAAGATGTTTTTAGACAAATGAACTGAGTTCTGTTTGGTAATATAAATTGTTTCAGAAATCATTGGATGTAGTTGAACTAGCATTACCTTATGTTTCTGCAGTTTTTTTTGTTTGTTTGTTTTGTTTTGTTTTTTGCCCTGGAGAATTGTCCTTTGCTTTATAACTACTGTTTATTCTTGTGGAAATAGGTCTTCTGTTTGAGTGATCACATATGGGAGATGAGAAATTGAGCCTGAAAGAACAGATGGGAATGGCATTCACCTTACAGAAGCGATAGAAAATAAAATGGGATGAAATTAAATGCTAGCTTCCTAATTCTGGTCATGGAGGGCTAGATCATTTGAACAACCTTCCTGCTAAAAACTCTGGCTATCATATAAAAATGACATCGTAAAAGCATAAAAGACCCAACAAGACAGTGTGGAATTACCAGGCCAATAGTAAAGGGAAAATACTCACTAGAGAGGTAAACAAGAATAAAAGCAACTTTTTCCCTGAGGGTTGTTGATAATCCCCCAAATTTTCAATTTTCACTTTGGAAACTCACAGAACAATTGGGAGAAGGACAGAGGTCGAAGCACAGAGCCCTCACAAACAAGAGACCTTCCCCAAAATAAGCTTGGACCCCAAAGTGCTACACACTTAGGGAAATGGTGAACCAGAATTGGAACAGTCTTTACATGGGATCATAGCCCGAATCTGGCTCTCGGGGCTATTCAGAGAACTTCAATCTTTGAACTAGACTTGAGGCATGCCATACTGCTGGTACCCCCCACAAGTGCCTAACAGAAACAAATCCATATCCTCTTTGGAGGAAAACACCTTTACTCTTTTTTTTATTAACATATAGTTGATTTACAATGTTGTGTTAGTTTCTGGTATACAGTAAAGTGGTTCATTTATACACACACACACACACACACACACACACACACACATACATATATATATATTCTTTTTCAGATTCTTTTCCATTATAGGTTATCATAAGATATTGAGTATAGTACCCTGTGCTACACAGTAGGCCCTTGTATAGGGCCCTTGTTGGTTATCTATGTTATATATAGTAGTGTGAATATAATAGTGTGTAATCTCAAACTCCTAATTTATCTCCCTCCCACCTTTCCCCTTTGGGAAATAGAAGTTTGTTTTCTATGTCTGTGAGTCTATTTCTGTTTTGTAAATAAGTTCATTTGTATCATTTTTAAAGATTCTACATGTAAGTGATATCATATGGTATTTGTCTTTCTGACTTACTTAGTATGATAATGTCTAGGTCCATCCATGTTGCTGCAAATGGCATTATTTCATTCTTTTTTATGGCTGAGTAGTATTCTATTGTATATTTATAGCACATCTTCTTTATCCAATCCTCTGTCGGTGGACATTAAGTTTGCTTCCATGTCATGGCTATTGTAAATAGTACTCCTATGAACATTGGTGTGAATGTATGTTTTTGAATTAGAGTTTTCTCTGGATATATACCCAGGAGTGGGATTGCTAGATCAAATGGTAACTCTATTTTTAGTTTTTTAAGGAATATCCATACTGTTTTCCATAGTGGCTGCACCAATTTACATTCCCACCAACAGAAAACATATTTACTCGATCTCAAATTAGTCTTACCAAAAAAATTTAATACAATGAGCAAGACGCAATCTAAGATGACCAAGTATACCATGAAACCAGACTCCAAAAACAAGAACCAGTAGAAATACAGAGTTCCCATTGTGGCACAGCAGAAACGAATCCAACTTGTATCTGAGGATGTGGGTTTGATCCCTGGAGTCACTCAGTGGGTTAAGGATCTGGCATTGCCATGAGTATGGTATAGGTCACAGGCCCAGCTTGGATCCTGCATTGCTATGACTGAGGAGTAGGCCGGCAGATGTAGCTCCAGTTCAACCCCTAGTCTGGGAACTTACATATGCCTCAGGTGCAGCCCTCAAAAAGCAAAAAAAAAAAAAAAAAAAAAAAAAATCATCAGTAAAATACACAAAAATGCAAAAAACATGATACTAAATAGACTGCAAAGAAGACACTTGTTAATAGCATGATAGCTGAAACAAGAAGGCAGAGCATCGTCTGGAAACAAGCATATCATATGACTCAAATTTTTTACCACTCTTCGCATGTCCAGAAATGCCCCCAAAAGTGCCACAAGTACTGATTTGGGGGTTACAAATAAATTTTAGCAACTAAGTGAATTTGCAAATATGAGATCCACAAATAATGTGGATTGATTGTATTTAATTAGAATTCCAGAGAGAGGGGAGAAAAATATTGGACAAAGACAATATACAGAAAAGTAATGTCTGGGAATTTTCCAGAACCTATGAAGGACAGCAATAAACAAATTGAAGAAACTCAATGATTCCCAAGCAGAATATATATAAAGAAACCGACTTCTTCACCCATCACAGACAGGAAAGTGAATGTATAATCCTGGGTTGGTTCATGGATTTTTAAAAAATGGATAAAGAATATTGAAATAATTGGGGAAATGTAAATGTGGACATAATATTTGGTGATAATATTGTACTAATATTAGCACCCTATAATAATTACTCTGTGGTTATACAGGGGGAATGTGTATGTTCTCAAGAGATACATATTGAAGAACTTAGGGGTAAAGAGTCATAACATCTGCAGTGTACTCTCAATTGGTTTGGTGTTAACAATGAAGAGAAGGAGAAAAGGAAGAAAAAGGAGGAGGGAGGAGGGAGGAAGTAAAGGGGGAGGAGGTAGAAGAAGAGAGAAGGAAAAGAACAAGGGGGAGAAAGATGAGAAGAGAGGACATGTAGCAAAAAATTAGTGAATCCAGGTAAAGACTATACAGGCTGTCAATTTCTCTGTAGGTTTGAAATTTTTCAAAATTAAAGGAAAAATTTGTACAAATAAGAAAAACAATAAAATAAAGCAAAAGTTTGGTTTTGAGTGAAAAAGGAAACACTAAGAAAGTAATGACACCATTCATTTTTTACATGTACTTTTTTCGGTAATTACAAGTTTAAAATTTGAGATTAAATAAAGATATTTTTAGACAAGCAAAACCTAAGAGAGTTTGCTACTAAGAGACTCACAACTAAAGGAAATGCTAAAAGACATACCTCGGGCAGAAAGAAAATTATTCTACTATAAAATCTGAGGTTTAGAAAGAAATGAAGAGAAAAAATTCAAATACATAGGTAAATTAGAGTCAATACTCACTGTATAAAACAATACTAGTGATTCTTATGGAGATTTGCAAAAATTAAATAATAATATTTGATATCATGATGCATTTATCTCAATAAGAAAAATACAGACTAACTTCAATAACAGAACCAAATATGCCATAGTTGGATATAGTCTTGTGGTATAGTGAATATCAAATATGAGTATTTGAATTTTTTAGAATATCAACTTGTTTAATGTATTATAAAAGGAAAAGCTAAAAAGAGAAAGTTTAAAATACAAAGTTTTGGGAGTTCTCATCTTGGTGCAGTGGAAACGAATCCAACTAGGAACCATGAGGTTGAGGGTTAGACCCCTGGCCTCACTCAGTGGGTTAAGGATCCAGCGTTGCCGTGAGCTATGGTGTAGGTTGCAGACACAGCTCAGATCTGGTGTTGCTGTGGCTACAGCTCCAATTTGACCCCTAGCCTGGGAACCTCCATATGTCGCAGGTGCGGCCCTAAAAGACAAAAAGAATTAATAAAATAAAATAAAATAAAATACAAAATAAAATAAAACAAAATAAAAATACGAAGTTTTTAGAATTAATGTCATGTGAAGCAAAATTCATTTTAAGCATGAATCTCCAGAAAAGGCAAAATTTTTTTTAGATTTTTAAAACATTTTATTTTGATACAATCTCAGATTTATAAAAAAAAGGTTGCAAGAATACTAAAAAAGAATTCCCATATATCTTTCACCCAGATTCCCCAAATGTAGGTGTATTACCACATCTCTCTTTTTCTTTACACACACACAAAGATAACTAGAAAATTCCATATGCTTGACAATTAGAAAATAGACTTTCGAACAACTCAAGGGTTAAAAAAAGGAAGAAAGAAATAATAAATTATAATAAAACAGGAAAATATATTAAATTGAATAGCAAGAATTCTAAGTATCAAATCTTGTGGGATTGTCTCGCCAACAAAATTAAACAGATGTTGATATTTTGCCTTATTTGCTTTACATCTTTATTTATAGTTTAATGTTTTCTTTGTAAGAATTAAAATATTACACATATCCCTTCACCTCCTTTCCTCCTCAGAGGTAACTACTATCTTGGAATTTGTGTACTTCTTTCCCATGACTGATTTGTACTTTTACTACAAATAAATACACTCATAAATAATAAATAACTTTATAATATCATTTTAACTTGTGGGAAATATTGCTTACAGTAAAGTTTTTTAGCCTTAAATATTAGAATGAAGCACATTAATTGCCAATACTTGATCATTTTCCTATAAAAGGACAATTTTATACAGCCTAGCCAAATATATATACTATACATATGTATATACACACACATATATTACATGAAAGGCTGAAAATCAATTAATTAAATACCAAAGTTCAGAAAAATGATAACAACAGAAAAATAAAGACTAGTAACATAGAAACTATATATAAAATAGGAAAAATCAACGGATCCACAATTTTTGAAATGATTAATAAAGTTGGCAAAATTTTGATGAGATTACTCAAGGAAAAAAGAGAAGACATAAATAAGAAGACAAGATCAGAGATGAAAAGCAGATTCCATGTTATGTTAAAAAGACTTTTAAAAAATAAGACAAAAATTATTGAAACTGACTCAAGAAGAAATAGAAAATCTGAACAGATCTACAAGTAAAGAAATTGAATCAATAATTAAATACCTTCCAATAAAGAAAAGCCCAGGACCAGATGTCTATACTGGTGAATCCTACCAAACACTTAAAAAAAAAAATAAGTAACATCAACCCTTCTCAAACTCTCCTCAAAAAATAGAAGTGGAAAGAACACTTTCTAACTTATACTTGAAGCTGGCATTACCCCTACACCAAAGCCAGACAAAGACATTATAAGAAAACTACAGATGACTATTTATGAATACAAATGCAAAAATCCTCAAGAAAATACTAGCAGTCCAAATTCTGCAGCACATTAAAAGGATTATAAACCATGACCAGATAAGATTTATGCCACAAATGCAAGCGTAGTTCAACATAAGAAAATCAATCAAGGTAGTAATACACCACATCAATAGAATGAAGGGAAAAAAATCTACATGATCATCTCAATTGATACAGAAAAATAGTTTTAAAAATTTAACACCTCTCAGGATAAAACACTCAGAAAAGTAGGAGTAGAAGGAACTTTCTCAACCTGATAAAAGGTATTTATAAAAAATTCACAGTTGACATCATACTTAATGGTAAAAGACTGAAAGTGTTCCTCCAAAGTTCAGGCACGAGACAAAGATGCCTCTTTCTCCACTGCTATTCAACACTGTACTGGAAATTATAGTCAGGTCAATTTGGCAAGAAAAAGAAAATGTATCCAAATTGGAAAGGAAAAAGAAAAAAATATCCACAGGTGACATGATCATATATACAGAAAACTGCTGACTACAGAAAAATCTACTTAAGCTAATAAATGAATGCAGCAAATTTGCAGAATACAAGAGCAACATCCAAAAATCAATTGTAATTCTATACACTAGCAATGAACAACCCAAAAAGAAAATTAAGAAAACATTTGCATTTATCATAGTATCCAAAAGAACAAAACACTTAAGAATAAATTAAACCAAAGAGGCCAAAAACTGTGTACTGAAAACTGCTAAACATTGCTGAATTAAATTTTAAAAACATCCCTTATTTATGGATTGGAAGACAATATTGTTTAAGATGGCAATACCACCAAAAGAGATCTACAGGTTCAATGCAATCCATATCAAAATTTCAAAGGCCTTTCTTGAAGAAATGTAAAGGCCAATGCTCAAATTCATTTGGAATTGCAGGGGAGCTTGAATAGCCAAAACAGTCTTGAAAAGGACAATGTTGGAAGATTCATACCTCCTGATTTCAATACTTTCTACAAAGTTACAGTAATCAAAACGAAAGCAGTGTTGTCTTAAGGATAGACATATAGGACAAATGTGGTAGAACTGAGAGTACAGAAATAAACCTATATATCTACAGCCAACTGATTTTCAACAAAGGTGACAAAACCATTCAATGGGGAAAGAATAATTTCTTCATCAATTGGTGCTGAGACATCTGGATAAAATAGGAAAAATAATGAAGTTGGACCCCTAACTCACACCATGTACAAAAATGGACTCAAAATGGATCAATGATAAATATAAGAGCTAAAGTCTTAAAATTCATATAAGGAAACATAAGAGTAAACCATGTTCATTGGCAATGGTTTCTTAAATATGACATGAAAAGCACAAGCAACAAAAGAAAAAATAGATATTTGGACTTCATTAAAATTAAAAACTTTGAGAAACCAAAAAGAAAACAAAAAGACAACTTACAGAATGGGAGAAAACAGTTTCAAATGATGCAACCCACAAGGGATTAATCTCTAGAATATATAAACAACTTATACAACCCAACAGCAAATAAGCCAATCAATCAATGGAAAAATGGGCAAAAGACCTGAATAGACATTTCTCCAAAGAAGATATACAGATGGCCAACAAACACATGAAAAAATGCTCAACATCGCTGATTATGAGAGAAATGCAAATCAAAGCTACCATGAGATATCACCTCACACCAGTCAGAATGGCCATCATTAATAAATCCACAAATAACAAGTGCTGGAAGGGCTGTGGAGAAAAGGGAACCCTCCTGCACTGTTGGTGGGAATGTCAACTGGTACAGCCACTATGGAGAACAGTTTGGAGATACCTTAGAAATCTATCCATAGAACTTCCATATGACCCCGCAATCCCACTCTTGGGCATCTATCCGGACAAAACCCTACTTAAAAGAGACACGTGCACCCGCATGTTCATTGCAGCACTATTCACAATAGCCAGGACATGGAAACAACCCAAATGTCCATCCACAGAGGATTGGATTCGGAAGAGGTGGTATATATACACAATGGAATACGACTCAGCCATAAAAAAGAATGACATAATGCCATTTGCAGCAACATGGATGGAACTAGAGAATCTCATCCTGAGCGAAATGAGCCAGAAAGACAAAGACAAATACCATATGATATCACTTATAACTTGAATCTAATAGCCAGCACAAATGAACATCTCCTCAGAAAAGAAAATCATGGACTTGGAGAAGAGACTTGTGGCTGCCTGATGGGAGGGGGAGGGAGTGGGAGGGATCGGGAGCTTGGGCTTATCAGACACAACTTAGAATAGATTTACAAGGAGATCCAGCTGAATAGCATTGAGAACTTTGTCTAGATACTCATGTTGCAACAGAAGAAAGGCTGGGGGAAAAATGTAATTGTAATGTATACATGTAAGGATAACCTGACCCCCTTGCTGTACAGTGGGAAAATAAAAAAATTATTAAAAAAAAAAAAAAGCTAAGCAACTCCTGTCTTCACACTAATGTCTTCAAAACATAAAATTCATCTTACCTTCCAATATTTCAAATGTTTTCATCATTTAATATGTTAATAAAGAATACAAGTATTATTATATCACAAAAAAAAATTAAAAACTTTGTGCTTCAAAGGATACCAGCAAAAAGAAAGTGAATAGAGACCTAAAGGATGAGAGATAAATATTTGCAGATCACACATCTGATAATGGTCTTGGATTCAGAAAATATAAAGATCTCTTACAATTCAGCAATAACAAAAAGAAAAACAACCCAATTAAAAAATAGACGAAGTACTTGAATAGTCATTTATCTTAATAAGATATATAAATGGCCAGCTAGCATATGAACTGATGCTCAACGCCTTCAGTCTTCAGGGAAATGAATATAAAAACCATGATGAGATACCACTTCACACTCACTAGGATGGCTATTTAAAAGAAAAAAAAAACAGAAAGTAACAAGTGTTGGTGAGGATGTGGACAAATAGGAACCCTGATACATTGCTGATGATCATATAAAATGGTGTAGCTGCTATGAAAATCAGTTTGGTCGTTTCCAAGTCAGTTAAACATAGACATACCATATGACTCATCAACCTTCCTCCTAGGCATATGCCTAAGAGAAGTGAAACATTCATACAAAAACTTGTAAAAAACCTTCCTAGTAGCATTTTATTCATAATAGCTAAAAACTAGAAACAACCCACATTTTCATTGACTGGTAACTGGATAAACACAATGTGGTATATCCATATAATGGAATATTTGTCAACAATATAAAGGAAGAACCATGAAGGGGGTCATTTGACATCATTCTTGGAATGCTGAAGTCTTCTTACATCTGATTCTGATTTCCTCTCCATCAAAGAATTTATGATAATTATAATTAAAGAATGCAACTGTACGATTAAATAATACAGTTCTACAATTGTATTATTAATAACCATTCATCTCCATGGTACAATGTAAGGTCTATAATGTCTTGTTTATCACATCACCTAGAATGGTGTAATGCCTATATTGAAGAATCAATAAGATGTAACAAATTGTGAGGACATATTTATATAGTTACACTGTTTTTTAATGAATTTATGCATTTTATATTTTACTTATTTTCAGAGGTATATTATTTTTGTTATTCTTACCAGTTAAGCTATTCTTTTTATTATGCTATATAAAATATTTAATGGTATATAGGCTTTCTTTTTTATAAATTTTAGCTGCATAATATACACAATTTTAATATAATGCTAATTTTTAAAGAAAAAAATTAAAATGTAATAGATAATACTAAATAGTAAAGATGAAAGCCATACAAAATGGGATAAAGTATAGAATAAATTTCCTATTTGTCTCAGCATATTTTCCATTCCATTTCTCCAGAGGGAGTCACATAATCTGTTTCTTAAGATTCATGATATAATAGTCTGTGAATGTAATTGTGTTTAAATATATGTATTTTATTCCGTAAAAAAATAAAATAAAATTTCAAAAAAAAAACAATATAAAGGAAGAAAGTACTGATACATGCCACAACATGGATGAATCTTGAATACATCATGCTAAGTGAAGGAAGCCGGACACAAAATGTTATATGTGAGTCCATTTATATGAAATGTCTAGAATAGGCAAATCTATAGATACAGAAACTAGACTAGTGTTTACCAGTGGCTTAGGGGAGAGAGGAATGGGAAATGACTAATTAATGGGTACAGGTTTCTTTCTGGGGTGATGAAAATATTCTGGAGTTATATAATAGTGATGGTTGCACAATACTATGGCTATATTAAAAATCACTGAAATGGTATATTTTAAAATTATTAAAGTGATTAACTTTATCTCCATTTTTAAAAAATTCATATGGCCATTAACTCTGATTATGCTAGACTTAACTATTGATTCAGTATGGTGTCTGACACCTAATATATGTTCAATAAACATTTATTGAATGAATGCTCAAATGAGTAAATGAATAAACAGAAATATCCATCAAGTATACTAAATTGGAATTTCCATTGAGGCAGAGATTTTTGTCTGTTCTGTGTGTTTTGTTCACTGCAGTATTTCCCAGTGCCTATAAAAGTGTCTAGCATGTGGTAAGTATGGAATACATATTTCCTAGAGGAATTGATAAAAGAGTTTTGCTGCTTTCTTATAGGGGTTATTGCCTGGGTGGGATCACAGTACCCTAGGGTCTGATCCTTACTTCCAGAGGTCTAGAAATTTGGCTCACTCAGGGTACCAAGACTTGATCAGTCTCTGTAGAACTACTACACACTAATCAAACTGACAGGAAGTTCTTTTTGTAGTAGGGTGCCTAGTGAGAGGAGTAACTTGAACGAATTATTTTCTTAAATCAAAAAAACTGCCATCTTCTTCCCTGTAGAGGAGATAGAGAAAATTCTATTGGAACGTATTCATTCAGGGAGCATATCTAACTAAAGTATAATTGATTAACAATGTTGTGCCAATTTCTGCTGTACAGCAAAGTGATGCAAATAGGGAGAGTGTCTTGAAGAGCACCTCTCTCTCAAAGTAGAGGCATGGAGATGGCTATTACTCTGAGTAAAAGATAACAGGATCTTTTATATCCTCACAACATCTGTCTCCCAGGCAAGCAGAGCTGAGAAGGAGGCCATAGAGCAAAGAGCCTGCTGGGATGGAAGGGAATGAGGAAGGAACTGCTCACTTTCAGATTCTAAGTTAGGGAAAATCCGTCAAGTTAGACCCAACCACAAAGGCCCTTATCAAAACAGTGCCCTAATTTCTCCACCTCCAGGTCAACACAATTATCAATCTGTTCAATTTTTGTCAATCAATGAGATAAAAATCATCTCAATGTTGTATTAATTCCTAACTCTGATTACTAGTGAGGTTGAGCATTTTTATGTGTCTATTGGCCATTTGTTGTTTTTAAATGAATTGCTCGTTCATGTATGTTATGGAAATAAAACCACAGACTTGGAAATTTTGAAGTCTGGTTTTTGTCATGGATAAGCATGCAAGAAGAAATGAGAGGGACTGAGTGAGACCAGCCAGATTCCAGCAGCTATAACATCCTCAGATCTTAGTATATCAGTTCTATATTTCTTTTTAAATGAGGACAAAGCTCTATCCCCGTATCTTTTCAGGTATTCTTTTGGGATCCACAGGAAAGGGAGGTCCTCGTGCTCATGAGTAAACATGTTGCAAAACATTTGAAAAACTGTTCAAGTATACATTTTGAAAACAAGGGCAGTCAAGATAAAGAAGGTAAAATATTCATCTGAATAGAAAGTTTCAGACACACAAGTTTGAGAAGAAGGTGTTCCTGTCGTGGCTCACTGGTTAACGAACCTGACTAGCATCCATGAGGATGAGGGTTTGATCCCTGGCTTTGTTCAGTGGGTTAAGGATCTGGCGTTGCCCTGAGCTGTGGTGTAGGTCGCAGACACGGCTCAGATCTGGCATGGCTGTGGTGTAGGCCAGCAGCTACAGCTCCGATTTGACCCCTAGCCTATGAATCTCCATATGCCCTGGGTGCAGCCTTAAAAAAAAAAGACAAAAGACATATTTGAGAAGAAAGTCAGTCTTTGTCCAGAAAAACAAAGGAGATTAAAGAAATAAAGTATTAGAGGATTTTTTGTTGAATTTTTAACATTAATAATACATGACAAAGTTATTTGATTATGGAGAGACTGATTCGGTTATCAACATCCATAGGTCATTTTCTTTTTTTATATGTATAATGATTTTTATTTTTTTTCCATTATTGCTGGTTTACAGTGTTCTGTCAATTTTCTACTATACAGCATGGTGACCCAGTTACACATACATGTATACATTCTTTTTTCTCACATTATCATGCTCTATCATAAGTGCATAGGTCATTTTATAATTCTGGTGTTGGACTTTTGTTGATTTAAAAGAGTTCTTTATATATTAAGTAAATTTTACCTTTATCATAAACATTGTAAGGATTTCCTACAGATCATTGTTTTTAATTTCCCTGTGCTATTAGGAAGCTACAAATTTTTATGCAGCCAAATTTCTCAATGTTTTTGTTGTTTCTGAGTTTAGGATGCTACTTTAAAATATCTTCTTGGAGTTCCCATTGTGGCTCAACAGAAACGAATCTGACTAGCATCCATGAGTATGCAGGTTCAATCCCTGGCCTCACTCAGGGGGTTTAAGGATCTAGCATTGCCATGAACTTTGCAGATGTGGCTAGGATCTGGTGTGGCTGTGGCTGTGGCATAGGCCAGCAGCTATAGCTCTGATTTGACCCCTAGCCTGGGAACCTCCATATGCCGTGGGTGCAGCCCTAAAATTTAAAAAAAGACAAAAAAAATCTTCACCTCAAAATTATCAAAATGTTTACCTATGTTTTCTTCTAATATTTTTGTTTTAATGTTTAAATCTCTGCTCCATCTGGAATTTATTTTGTATAAGTAATGAGGTAAGGATCAGCTTTATCTTTTCCCAAAAGGCTAGCTAATTGTTCCAACACCATTTCCCGAAAAGTCCCTTCTTTCTATATTGGTTTGAAATGCTACTTGCATCATATAATTAATTTCCAAAGAGATTTGGGTCTGTTTCTGAACTCTTTACTCTGTCTAATGCATTAATTTTAAATGGAGTTTTATTTTTTCCAGTTGCCATTTTATTTCTGCTCACTACTCTGAATATTCCTTTCCTGCTATCATGGTATCTCTAAGCCAGCCAGAAAACAACTTGGTAAGCATGAAATGAGAATAAAAAGAAAGACATGGTTCAGAGATATTTCATCCAAGCTCTGCATACCATCTCCGCCTAACAAGAGAAAACACCTCTCTAATGATCAGTGGAATACAAAGCCCCTTTGTGATCTAGCTCTTGTCCCTTCCCAGCATCATCTCTGGCTAATTTTCATCCTCTCTTCCCATCACCATTTGCCTAGAAGTTTCCAAAACTTCTTTTCATTTCACATCTTGTCTTGCACTTGCTATTCATTGTCTAAAAGACCCTTTCTTCATTGTCCACCTGACAAATTCCTGTTCAATCCTTTTAAATCGTCACACATAGAAACTGTCAGGGCTCCTATGCCATGATGCTTGTCCCTTAAAAGAGTGAAGTCTTTGAGTCAGGGACTATCTTATTCATATTTGTATTTCCAGTGCCTGAAACAATGAGCACACAGATGTTCAACTAATGTTTGTTGAATGAAAAAGTTAATTTGAATCATGCCAATGTTCCTACTGTTATAAGTATTCTTATATTTCCCTCAATGGTTTGCATTCAGAGATCTTTCAGAAAAAGTTTACTCCAACCAATATATCACTCCTTCCCACCTCTTCCCATTGATCTAGTACACACTACTGAACTGGGCTGGGTTGAGGATAAGGACAAAAGAGGGAAATGGAGGGAGGGGAAATGAGTATTCCCCTGAAAGCGGCAGAACCATATTAGACAACCTCAATGGAGGGTAACAGGATTCTAATTCCATAAGTGTTTTTCTGAATTCATTGCTTGAATACCATAAAACAAGGTATGCCATAAAGGCAACAGGATATCGATACTGTAATAGCAGAGTATTGAAATTGTAATTATGGAATTAAGTCAGATATGGTGTTTCTTTGATTGGACAAATATTTTAAAATAACTGAACTGATTACTTATACTGATAGGCACTTTATATTATAGTTTTGAAATTGGAGACAGTCTCTCTCATAAAATAATGCTCATTTAGGCCCAAAGCGACTTTTATTTGCATGAGCTGCATTTCTAAGAAATAAAATATTTATTAGCAAATGTCAGCTTTAATGTCTTCTCAAAATTCTACTAAAAACCTGGCTGACATAGAAAAGTGCTTATGCATTCAAATCCCTTCTCTCCAAGAACTAGTCATTTTAATCTGGTTGATACACACGGTCCCTGGAGTCAATTGTATTATAAAATGACAAAGGTTGACTTGAATTCTGTCAAATTGTTCTCCAAGCGCTCTGTGTAATTTTTAAATCTCAATATTCACTTTAAATTTTTTCCTCTTGATTTATCAGCATACTGTCCACCATCTCCCACCACTAATCTTATAGAAACAAAATAAGGCGAGGCTATTACCAGGTGATGAAGACCTGGTTGATTTGTGTTAAAACCAGCAGTGAAAACTCCATAATTCATTTTGTTTCTCTTAGACATATTTTTTAGAAGTGGAATATATAGAGACTTCCTTAAAACCTAGTATATTTACTTTGCATGACCTTTTCTGATGGTATTTTCCCAGAATGATGGAAGAAATAGGAAGGCTTATCTGGATAAATTGCTTTGAACAAAGTCGATGTAGGAAATCTAGCCACTGAGTTATTTCCACCCTCTGACTATTTGTTTGGAACAACTGAGGAGGGATGAGCAGTAGCTTTGTATATTTCACTTTGGCAGAGCTGTTCAGCCTCCACCACTGATCTTATCAGCAGACATCAACTGGCAGGTGGCTAAGATGTCATGGAAGAGAAGGGAGGCAATGTGATATGGCAGTGGAAAGCCTCTCTCTAACATGGTACTCACAGTCTGTTTTTACTTTTTTTTTTGTCTTTTTTTTTAGGGCCGCACCCACGGCATATGGAAGTTCCCAGGCCAGGGTCAAATCAGAACCAGTCTATGCTACAGCTCACAGCAACACCAGGTCCTCAACCCACTGAGCAAGGCCAGGGATCAAACCCGCATCCTCATGGATACTAGTCGGGTTCATTACCACGAGCCACAATGGGAACTCCTGTTTTTACTTTCTATCTTGGTCTTTTAAAATGTGCTAGGTACATTGTCACAGAATAAATAGAACCATGACTTAAATTTACCATCCTTCCCCCATACAACATCTTTTATATGTGAAATTTGATTTCATTAAACTGAGAGATAGTCATACGAATCCTTGATGTCATCACCATATCTTACAACCAATACTATTGAAGACCATCTTGGCCAGGCTTGGTTAATAATAGCCCAAAGCAAGAACTCTAATAAGAAATTTCCTGGCATCAGGCCAACCAGAAAGCTGTTTTGGAGCAGGAGGAAGACGCAACACATATGACTGGCTCTTCTGATGGAATTAGAGTGTCTTGAGGCTCCTGTTTTCCTCAACATATTTCCTAATCCTGATCCTTCAGTCAACTAAAGATTTATTTACAGGAGTGTGCAAGAATGAGGAAAGTTGGTGTGAGTATAAGACTTTATAGGATTTTAAAAAGAAAACAGAGGACCTAATTTTGCCATTATGATTTTTACAGAAGCTTTCTGGGAACTGAAATTCTTAGGGGAGACTTCAGAACTCTTGGCAACAACTTGAACTAAGTGAGGCAACTTCTGGTGACCTCTCACCATGTCATACTATACCTCATCATTTACCTCCACAGTCCCCATAGGGGTGATTGCCCATAGGCTGTACTCAAGATCTTTTCTGATTTCTGATTTCTCATTCAAGTTTATCAGCCTCTAGGATAAGATGAACCAATCTGTGCTATGGTATTTAATGCTTGATGGTACAGTGTTCCAAAGAGCAGTTGCACCCAAATAGGGTACTCCAAATAGCATATGACTTTACAAAGGGAATTTGTGGAGCAGTGTCCATAAAAATGACCAGGGGAGAAGCTCCAATTGTAGCTAAGTGGATTAAGAACCCAACACAGTATCCATGAGGATTTGGGTTCGATCCCTGGGGCTCAGTGGGTTAAAGATCCGGTTTTGCCACGAGCTGTGGTGTAGGTTGAAGATAGATGCAGATCAGATCCAGCATCGCTGTGGCTGTGCCATAGGCTGGCAACTGCAAGTCTGATTCAACCCCTAGCCTGGGAATTTCCACATACCACAGGTGCAGCTCTAAAAAGAAAAAAAAAATGACCAGGGAGATGAGATTGTATATTTTGGCCCAACTATGGTGGGGCATGCCCCGGAGGTACTGGACTTAATTAGATCACTACAGCACACATTTTTTTCAAGCAACTTCCTTGTTGAGACACAGTAGTTGGACTTTTAACAATATGCCCTTCCGAACCCTCCTGCACTGTTGGTGGGAATGTAAACTGGTACAGCCACTATGGAGAACAGTTTGGAGATACCTTAGAAATCTATCCATAGAACTTCCATATGACCCCGCAATCCCACTCTTGGGCATCTATCCGGACAAAACTCTACTTAAAAGAGACACGTGCACCCGCATGTTCATTGCAGCACTATTCACAATAGCCAGGACATGGAAACAACCCAAATGTCCATCCACAGAGGATTGGATTCGGAAGAGGTGGTATATATACACAATGGAATACGACTTAGCCATAAAAAAGAATGACATAATGCCATTTGCAGCAACATGGATGGAACTAGAGAATCTCATCCTCAGCGAAATGAGCCAGAAAGACAAAGACAAATACCATATGATATCACTCATAACTGGAATCTAATACCCAGCACAAATGAACATCTCCTCAGAAAAGAAAATCATGGACTTGGAGAAGAGACTTGTGGCTGCCTGATGGGAGGGGGAGGGAGTGGGAGGGATCGGGAGCCTGGGCTTATCAGACACAACTTAGAATAGATTTACAAGGAGATCCAGCTGAATAGCATTGAGAACTTTGTCTAGATACTCATGTTGCAACAGAAGAAAGGGTGCGGGAAAAAATGTAATTGTAATGTATACATGTAAGGATAACCTGACCCCCTTGCTGTACAGTGGGAAAATAAAAAAATTGTAAAAAAAAAAACAATATGCCTTTCCATAGCCCCTTCGGTCTTCATACTATGCAAGATAACACAAACACCAGTATGCATTTGCACCATTAATAAAATAGACCTTGAATTAAAAGGTAAACAAAACATTTTAATTCTAAATATGAACTCTAATAGAACATAACATCTATACTACTTCATATTTAATATTATAGTCCCTTGTGCTTTTGGTTTATTTTCTCATAGATACCTGTTCCTAGCTTGAGTGAGACCTGAGACCATATCTAATACTACTTTTCTACCCATGGTACTTAGCCAAACCTATGCACAGAGTAAACATTCAATATTCTTTGAGGAATGGAAGCAACATTTGATGCTTACCTCTAAGAGGATGTTCAATATCACATGGTTTGTGGACTTGTATATGTTTCACACAACAATCAAATCTCTTTCCTATCTGCATTGCTGCCATTTCCTATAGTAGATACTTTTGAGGTGTCTGCATAGCTCAAAAGCACTTCTTGTTTCTCTCAGTACTACTCCTCTACTTACATAGACAGGAAGGCATGTTTACACTCTATGACTCTGCCTCCATGGTTGCAGTTAATTAGACTGGGAGTTGTGCTTACCAGAGTTAGCCAATCAGATTTTCTCTCTGGGGAATTTTTCATTGGGCCTAGAGTCAGGCGGTCAATCTTGGTGTAGACAGAGGAGCCAACAAAATCATTCTGCCAAGACACAGAAGCAAAGATGAGAGGCCAAAAGAAAATATGCTTCTTGGGTTCCTTGCTGGCTTTCTGGTTCCTGCTTCTGATTTCCTCCTGAGATCCAGCTACATTCTTGCCTATAGATACCATGAGGCCTCCGCCATTTCCTTTTCGTAAATGACAATTTATGGATTTTTTGCTTAAGTGGCCTTGAGATACTATTTACTATTTAAAACAAAATCTTACCCAATCCACCTTCCCTTATCCAAGTCTACCAAAAGGGAACAATTTTCATGCCTGGCATTAGAGAGCAGACTAGGTAGGTGGTGGAATGGCTTGTGATTTGTTACATAAGTAGGAACCATTTAGAAATCAAGGAAGTTGTGATCTAAGGCCCAGCCATCATTACAGACCCAGAGAACATAAGGAAGGCCTAGTCTCATTACCAAAGCATGCTTCTTGTATTATGTGGTTAAAAAAAAAAAGTAGATGTGGTTTATAATCATGTTTGAAGCTATTTATTTTGTCTTTTGTCTTTTTAGGGCTGCACCCACAGCATATGGAGGTTTTCAGGCTAGGGGTCTAATCAGACCTGTTGCTGCTGGCCTACACCACAGCCACAGCAACACCGGATCCTTAACCCACTGAACGAGACCAGGGATCGAACCCGCAACTTCATGGTTCCTAGTTGGATTCGTTTCCACTGCACCACAATGGAAACTCCAAAGCTGTTTAATTTTTTAAATGCGGAATTTGACACTAGGAAACAACAAGCTAAGAAGAAAAAAAATGAGCCATCTCACTCAAAAGCTGGGGCTTAAATGCAGCTCACATCTACAGGGAAGAAGGGAATAAATATATCTGGTTTCCTATAAATCTCACCAAGGGTGGCAAAAATCAGTTCCATGTGAATTGAGTGTTGGTTAATGACTAAAGGGGAACCTGTGTCAGAGAATGTGTTTGTATTATACCAATCATTATTATTTCATTATAATATACATATTACTATTGAAATATTTTCCTTAAAATTTATACTAAGTACCCTGATGTGAATCTGCCAAATTCTTTTCCTTAATTGTATTCCATCACTTTACTTTCTAATCTATATCTGGAGCAGCCCTTTCATCCTTCTAACCTGACCTTTTCTGTTGGGTCTGTCTTGCCTGAGGGCAACACTTCTCTAACCAAAACCCAGCAACCTACTTTCAAACTGAAACCTTCTTTTTTTTACACTCAGCTTTAGTTATTTTAAAATATTTTTTTAGTAATTTTAGATACGCAGAAAATTTGCAAATACAGAGAGTTCCCGTATACCTCCACCCAGTTTCCCCCAAGGTTAACCTTTTTTTTTTTTTTTTTTTTACTAATGCCTTTATTTTTATTTATTTATTTATTTATTGGTCTTTTTGCCATTTCTTGGGCCGCTCCTGCAGCATATGGAGGTTCCCAGGCTAGGGGTCGAATCTGAGCTGTAGCTGCCAGCCTACGCCAGAGCCACAGCAACGCGGGATCTGAGCCGCGTCTGCAACCTACACCACAGCTCACGGCACGCCAGATCGTTAACCCACTGAGCAAGGGCAGGGACCGAACCCGCAACCTCATGATTCTTAGTCGGATTCGTTAACCACTGCGCCACGACGGCAACTCCCTACTTGTCGCTTTTTACGAAACTATAAAGACAATCCAAATGGAAAGTCTGCCTAGTAACACTGCTGGTTTCAGAGAATAACATCATTTCATTGGCTTTGCTTCCTCCCCTCTCCTGAGATCCTGCCTCAGCGACTTTCTCCAACATTTACTGTGGCTTCTTCCACCAAAGAGTGTTTTCCTTAAAACTTAACGATGTTCACACCCATACTTAGGTGAAAATAGAAATAGTGAGTAGCCTCCAACAATCATTCAGTAACTCAAATGGTGCTCTACCTCTGCAGGCTTCTATTCTCTCTGGTTTTTCTCATATCCTATCTCCTTGTCCAGTTCATTCATCTTTTTCTGGTATCTCTCTTTCCCCACTACAGGGGCACTCCCCACTTACTGTCCCCCCCGTTAATCTTAAAAGGACCCAGCTCACAAATGGAAGAGACTGGTATCTCTTGGGGCAGATATGGGGTGTGAAAGTGGAGATGAATGAAGTGGGATTTTAGGATGTTCCTTGGTGTGCTGCTATGGGTAAATCATCCCAGAACTTTTCCAAGTCACATAATCCAGAAAAGTTCTGGAGGAGAGAAATAAGTGAATATCAACTGCAGGGATGGACTGAAGTATTTGGCCAAAATCTCTCAGCTATGGCCTTACTCTTTTAAAGGCCAAATGTCTACCTCAATATCACTTTTGCCATCCCAGAACATGTGCAGAGTGGAATCATGTATGTTACTATCATTTATAATTAGCCTCCAAATGTCAGAAATATGAACATAGAATATCACCTGCATTTATTTTTAATATCAAAACATTTATTTTCAAACATAGGTAAGCATTGTAGATGTCAATTGGAGTGAAAAAAATCTCCCTAGGTGCTTTATATGTTGAAATTTCTCATTCATTTGAAGTATAAATGCATATTTATCATGGCAGGAGTAAAATGCTTTGATATTTACTGATTATGAAAGCTTTTAATTTTATGTACAAAGATAATTATTAGAAATTTAAATAGGGAAATATATGAAGTCAATACCATTATTAAGAAAACATAAAGTGATCAAATAAATTTAAGAGCATCATGTTCTTTTCTGTTTGTTTGTTTTTTGTTTTTTTGCCATTTCTTGGGCCACTCCCACGGCATATGGAGGTTCCCAGGCTAGGGGTCTAATTGGAGCTGTAGCCGCGGGCCTACGCCAGAGCCACAGCAACGCGGGATCCGAGCTGCGTCTGCGACCCACACCACAGCTCATGGCAACGCCAGATCCTTAACCCACTGAGCAAGGCCAGGGATCAAACCCACAACCTCATGGTTCCTACTCGGATTCGTTAACTACTGAGCCACAACGGGAACTCCAAGAGCATCATATTCTTTGAGCCAATGACTTTTATTTTATTTATTTATTTATTTATTTATTCATTCATTCATTCATTCATTCATTCATTTATTTTAGGGCCACAGTTGGGGCATTTGGAAGTTCCTAGGCTAGGGAACTTCAGAGCTGCAGCTGCTGGCCTATGCCACAGCGCCAACAACGCCAGATCTGAGCTGCTGCGACCTACACCACAGCTCAAGGCAATGCTGGATCCTTAACCTACTGAGCGGGGCCAGGGATCAAACCTGCATCCTCATGGATAGTATTCAGGTTCATTTCCACTGAGCCACAACAGGAACTCCAAGACAATAACTTTTAAATTAAATATAAAACAAAAACAAAAATAAGATAACATATTCTAATCTTTGTAGGTTGCTTTTGTTTTAGCATTCATAACAGTAATATAGTCTTTAAGAACTATTTGATTTTTAAAATTTTTAATTATTTAACTATAATGAGTGTTTTAAGAAAAAGTCTTATTTGAAAATCATTCATAGCTTATGAGGCTGTAATAAAAGCTAAATGTCAACTTTTCCATCTCAAAATTTTATAAGGAAGAAAAACTTCAAAACCGTACACACATAATATATCATGTTCCATACAAATGTATTTAAGAATGTAATGACTATAAAGAGAAGAATGTATTAGAGACAAGTGAGATAGCAGAAGACTCATTCTAAATCAATTTTCAAAGTAAATTTTACGTTACTTCCTCATAGTTTTAGGTCTATGGAGTTCAAAAAATCGAAACAAAATTTGTTGAAATGATACTTACTGCCAACCATTTTCAACAGTTGAAATGGAAGGGTTTTGAGATTTGCCCAAGCTTAAACTCCAGATACAAAGTTCCTCCTAGAAACTAGGTTACTGGAAAATATTTTTTCTGAATTACATTCTACTGTGCACAAAATGATTAGTCATACTATTAGATGTGCTAATTTTTTTTTTTTTTCGTCTTTTTAGGGCCGCACACATGGCATATGGGAGTTCCCAGGCTAGGGGTTGAATAGGAGTCACAGCTGCCAGCCTATACCACAGCCACAGCAATGACAGATCTGAGCCACATCTGCAACCTACACCACAGCTTGTGGCAACACTGGATCCTTTAACCCACTGAGTAAGGCCAGAGATCAAACCAGCATCCTCATGGATACTAGTCAGGTTCGTAATCCACTGAGCCACCCCATGAACTCCCCAAGATCATTTATTGAATAGACTATTATTTCTCTATCATATGTTCTTTGCTCCTCGGTCATAAATTAATTGTCCATATATATATGGGTTTATTTCTGAGCTCTCAATTCTGTTTCATTGATCTATGTGTCTGTTTTTCTGCCAATACCATGCTGCAGCCACTATGGAAAACAGTATAGAGTGATTCCTCAAAAAATTAAGTATAGAACTATCATATGGTACAGCTATTCCACTTATGGGAGTTTACCCAAAGAATACAAAAACACTAATTTGAAAGATATATTAACCCTTATGTTCACTGCAGCATTATTTACAATAGCCAAGATATGGAAACAACCTAAATGCCTGTCGACAGATGAATGGATAAAGATGTTATATTAAAAAAGATGATAGCTTGCCATTTGCAACAACATGGTTGGACCTTGAGGTTATCATGCTAAGTGAAGTAAGTCAGAAAAAGACAAATACTGTGCAATTTCACTCATATGGAAGAAAAACAAAACAAAGTAAGTCAACAAGCCAAACTAAACAAAAACAAAGGCATAGATACAGAGAAGAGAGGAATGGGTGAGGGGAAGGGTGACATGGGTAAAAGGGGTTGACTATCTGGTGAGGGATAGAAACTAAACTCTTGGTAGTGAGCACACTGCAGTGTATACAGAAGTTGAAATGTAATGTTATATACATGAAGCATATGTTATAAACCAATAAAAAATAATTATTATTCAAATGTAAAAAAACACCAAGGGCAAAGTATCTGAAAGAAAAATATAAATGAAGGCAGCAATCTTAAAATGACATCTGAAAATATTAAGAAAGCAAAACTTTCAGTTTCCTGTCCAACATGAAAGAAGCTTCTAAGTTTCCACTAGGAGGGAAAAGAGTTCTTTTTCCGTATATAGAATCATATTCTATATTCCGTATATAGAATCATATTCTATACATTTGGGCTAAGGATTGGGAAGTTCAGGAGGAGGCTATAAAGCTGTTGAAGGTCTCACTGAAAACATCTGTGAATTGTTTTGCCAACACATTCTTTTTTTTTTAATAATTTTTTTAATTTTCCCACTGTACAGCAAGGGGGTCAGGTTATCCTTACATGTATACATTACAATTACATTTTTTCCCCCACCCTTTCTTCTGTTGCAACATGAGTATCTAGACAAAGTTCTCAATGCTATTCAGCTGGATCTCCTTGTAAATCTATTCTAAGTTGTGTCTGATAAGCCCAAGCTCCCGATCCCTCCCACTCCCTCCCCCTCCCATCAGGCAGCCACAAGTCTCTTCTCCAAGTCCATGATTTTCTTTTCTGAGGAGATGTTCATTTGTGCTGGATATTAGATTCAAGTTATAAGTGATATCATATGGTATTTGTCTTTGTCTTTCTGGCTCATTTCGCTCAGGATGAGATTCTCTAGTTCCATCCATGTTGCTGCAAATGGCATTATGTCATTCTTTTTTATGGCTGAGTCGTATTCCATTGTGTATATATACCACCTCTTCCGAATCCAATCCTCTGTGGATGGACATTTGGGTTGTTTCCATGTCCTGGCTATTGTGAATAGTGCTGCAATGAACATGCGGGTGCACGTGTCTCTTTTAAGTAGGGTTTTGTCCGGATAGATGCCCAAGAGTGGGATTGCGGGGTCATATGGAAGTTCTATGGATAGATTTCTAAGGTATCTCCAAACTGTTCTCCATAGTGGCTGTACCAGTTGACATTCCCACCAACAGTGCAGGAGGGTTCCCTTTTCTCCACAGCCCCTCCAGCACTTGTTATTTGTGGACTTATGAATGATGGCCATTCTGACTGGTGTGAGGTGGTATCTCATGGTAGTTTTGATTTGCATTTCTCCTATAATCAGCGATGTTGAGCATTTTTTCATGTGTTTGTTGGCCATCTGTATATCTTCTTTGGAGAAATGTCTATTCAGGTCTTTTGCCCATTTTTCCATTGATTGATTGGCTTTTTTTGCTGCTGGGTTGTATAAGTTGTTTATATATTCTAGAGATTACGCCCTTGTCAGTTGCATCATGAGAAACTATTTTCTCCCATTCTGAAAGTTGTCTTTTTGTTTTCTTTTGGGTTTCCTTTGCTGTGCAAAAGCTTTTCAGTTTGATGAGGTCCCATGGGTTTATTTTTGCTCTAATTTCTATTGCTTTGGGAGACTGACCTGAGAAAATATTCATGATGTTGATGTCAGAGAGTGTTTTGCCTATGTTTTCTTCTAGGAGTTTGATGGTGTCCTGTCGTATACTTAAGTCTTTCAGCCATTTTGAGTTTATTTTGGTGCGTGGTGTGAGGGTGTGTTCTAGTTCATTGCTTTGCATGCAGCTGTCCTGGTTTCCCAGCAATGCTTGCTGAATAGACTTTCTTTTTCCCATTTTATGTTCTTGCCTCCCTTGTCAAAGACTAATGGACCATAGGTGTCAGGGTTTATTTCTGGATTCTCTATTCTGTTCCATTGGTCTGTCTGTCTGCTTTGATACCAGTACCACACTGTTTTGATGACTGTGGCTTTGTAGTATTTCTTGAAGTCTGGGAGAGTTATGCCTCCTGCTTGGTTTTTGTTTCTCAGGATTGCTTTGGCGATTCTGGGTCTTTTGTGGTTCCATATAAATGTTTGGGTTGTTTGTTCTAGTTCTGTGAAAAATGTCATGGGTAATTTGATAGGGATTGCATTGAATCTGTAGATTGCTTTGGGTAGGATGGCCATTTTTACAATATTGATTTTCCCAATCCAGGAACATGGAATATCTTTCCATTTCTTTACATCTTCTTTGATTTCTTTGATGAAAGTTTTATAGTTCTCGGCATATAGGTCCTTTACCTCCTTGGTCAGGTGTATTCCGAGGTATTTGATTTTGTGAGGTGCAATTTTAAAAGGTATCGTATTTTTGTATTCCTTTTCTAATATTTCATTGCTGGTATACAGCCAACACATTCTTTTGCCAACACATTCTTTCATTCACTTATTCTCTCACTTAACAACTATTAGCCTGGCCCCTATTATGTGCCAGGCATTACATACCTTACTGAGTTTATGACAAACTTCAAGCAATAGTTTCTGTCCTAAAGGATCTCAGAGATTACTAATAGTACAGGTCCAATTTCCAGTCTAGCATGTAAGGAACTTGGAAGTTGCCTCTCCATCCTAACAAATAAAGGGCTGAACAAACTGAAAAATGAACAACTCTTCCTAGATAAGTGACAGAAATGATGTCACAGGGCAAACCACTGCTCACCACATGGGAGAGACCAAAAGATGAATGCAGGAGAATCACAACTTACCTGAGTAGAAACCTCCATGGGAAACAGTGCTGGGTAGGGAAACCGAAACTATAGTTGATGAGTTGCTGGTGGCCCAGTTTGAACAAGTCTGAGTTTAAAACTGCGAGGGGACCCAGCCATTTGGAGTCCCTGGGACTTTTGTGATTTTTACCTCCTGGATCTCTACCAACTTCTCACAGTGAACAACCTCCTTCTTGTTCCAGCAAGGGGAGGGGAAAAGGAAATAAGCCAGAGTATTCTGTTCTCCTTAACAAGTTCTGCCCTCAGGAGAAACTATTTAACCAAAGCCTAACTTGCTGAGGTTCTATCAGAACCTGACTGACCTGGGAAGGAAAATACTCAAATACAGCCAGCTCTTCCACCTGGGAAAATGGAAATAACTCCAGCCTACTCAAGCCATCCTGTCCCACCTAAGGGGGAGAAAAAAATTGAGAAGCACAGGTGAAATTCACAGTCCAGAGGGACAGGCTCACCTAAAGTCTGAGATCTGTTGACTGAAAAAAAAAACACAACCTGAAAGTTGATAATTATGTTTTATTCAGCAGACTTTCTGGGGACTTAAGGCCAGAATCTAACCCCTCTGAGGGACTTCTGTGGAAGAGGTAAGGGAGGAACCAGGATATTTAGGAGTTTTGCAATAAAAGCCAAGTAGTCAGAACATCAAAATACTGCTGTTAATTAAGAAAAACAGACACCCCAATTTAATGAATTTAGTGTTTTTCTATATACAGGAAGATACAAGTATCTGGGGGTCACTGAAATTATTCCTTCGATATGCACCTTCATTATACAGGGCAAGAATCCTGCTTTTCTCCATCTTGAACCCCCTCAGGGTTCACGGTCAGGGGCATAATAGCTAATGGATTGATGGCCTCAATATCTTTTATTTATTGATATGGCAGGCAACATCCACAGATCTAATACAGAACTATAGAATGCTTCCCCTTTCCCCACACCCTATCTCCACATCACTAAAGGCCTATTTATACCAGTTCCTTTTACCAAGTATATCATACCCATCTATCAAGAAAAAAATTATAGAACATACTAAAGGGCAAAAAACACAGTTTGAAGAGATAGAGCAAGAATCATAATCAAACCCAGATATTACAGAGATATAGTAATTATCTGACCAGGAATTTAAAACAACTATGATTAATGTGCAAAGGATGCTGATGGATAAAGTAGACAGCATGCAAGAACAGATGGGCAATGTAAACAAAGAAAGAATAAAAAAGAAAAGCTAGATATCAAAAACACGATAACAAAAATGAAGAATGCCTTTGACAGGCTTATTAGGAGACCAGACATAGCTGAGAAAAGAATCTCTAAACTTAAATGCAAATAAAAACCACAATAAGATATCACCCCACACTAGTCAGAATGGCCATGATAAAAAGGCTACAAATAATAAATGCTAGAGAGGGTGTGGAAAAAAGGGGACCCTCCTACACTCAGTGGAAATGTAAATTGGTATAGCTGTTATGGAGAACAATATGGGAGTTCCTTAAAAACTAAAAATAGAATTACCTTATGAACGAGCAATCCTACTCCTAGGCATATATCTGAAGAAAACTCTAACTCAAAAAGATATATGCAGCCCTATGTTCATAGCAGCACTATTTACAAAAGCCAATACAAGGAAGAAACCTAAACATCCATCAACAGGTAAATAAATAAGAAAGATGTAGTATATATATATACAATGGAATACTACTCAGCCATAAGAAGAATGAAATAATGCCATTTGTAGCAACACAGATGGACATAGAGATTATCATAGTGAAGTAAGTAAAACAGAGAAAGACAAATACTGTCTGAAATCACCTATACACGGAATCTAAAAAAAAAAAAAATAGAGATACAAATGAACTTATTTACAAAACAGAAATAGATTCACAGACATAGAAAACAAATTTATGGTTACCACAGGAGAAAGGGGAGGAAGGGATAAATTTGGGATTAACAGACACAGATTATTACATACAAAATAAACAACAAGGACCTATTGTGTAGCACAGAAAACTATATTCAATGTTTTGTAATAAGCTATAATGGAAAAGAATTTAAAAAGAATGTATATATGTATAGTTGAATCACTTTGCTGTACATCTGAAACATTATTAATCAACTATACTTCAATTAAAAATAATTATTTTTAAAAAGCTATGCCTAAGCATATCATTTTCAAATTACACAAAATTAAAGATAAAAAACTCCTGAAAGATCCAACAACATATAAAAAAAGATAGTATACCACAACCAAATGGGATTCATCCCAGGTTCACAAGGATGGTTCAACATACACAAATCAGTCAACATCATACACCACTTTAACAAAAGACAAGTCAAAAAACCACATGATCATCTCAATAGATGCAGAAAAAGCATTTGACAAAGCCCAACATCCCTTCATGATCAAAACTTTTACCAAAGTGGGTAAAGAGGGAACATACCTTAACATAAAAAAAAGCCATTTATGACAAACCCACAGCAAATATAATACTCAATGGAGAAAAGCTGAATGCCTTCCCACTAAAATTTGGAACAAGACAGGGATGCCCACTCTCACCACTGTTACTCAACATAGTATTGGAAGTCCTAGCCACAGCAATCAGACAAACAAAAGAAATAAAAGGTACCCAAATAGGAAGAGAAGAGGTAAAACTGTCACTGTATGCAGATGACATGATACTACATATAGAAAACCCCAAGGACTCAACCCAAAAATCTACTTGAACTGATCAACAAATTCAGCAAAGTAGCAGGATATAAGATTAACATTCAGAAATCAGTCACATTTCTGTACACTAACAATGAAATATTAGAAAAGGAATACAAAAATAAAATACCTTTTCAAATTGCACCCCAAAAAATCAAATACCTAGGAATACACCTGACCAAGGAGGTAAAAGACTTATAGGCTGAGAACTATAAACCATTCATCAAGGAAATTAAAGAGGATTCAAAGAAATGGAAAGCTATTCCATGCTCCTGGGTTGGAAAAATCAATATTGTAAAAATGGCCGTAATACCCAAAGCAAAAATACCCAAAGCAATCTACAGATTCAATGCAATCCCTATCAAATTACCCATGACATTTTTCACAGAACTAGAACAAACAATCCAAACATTTATATGGAACCACAGAAGACCCAGAATTGCCAAAGCAATTCTGAGGCACAAAAACCAAGCAGGAGGCATAACTCTCCCAGACTTCAGGTACTATTACAAAGCCACAGTCATCAAGACAGTGTGGTACTGGTACCAAAACAGACAGACAGACCAATGGAACAGAATAGAGAACCCAGAAATAAACCCTGACACCTATGGTCCATTAATCTTTGACAAAGGAGGCAAAAGCATAAAATTGGGAAAAGACAGTCTTTTCAGTAAGTGGTGCTGTGAAAACTGAACAGCCACATGTCAATTAATGAAATTGGAACACACCCTCACACCATGCACGAAAATAAACTTAAAATGGGTTAAAGACTTAAATATAAGACAAGACACCATCCAAATCCTGGAAGAGAACATAGGCAAAACATTCTCTGACATCAACCTTATGAATGTTTTCTCAGGTCAGTCTCCCAAAGCAACAGAAATAAAAGCAAAAATAAACCCATGGGACCTCATCAAACTGAAAAGCTTTTGCACAGCAAAGGAAACCCATAAGAAAAACAAAAAGACAACTTACAGAATGGGAGAAAATAGTTTCTCATGATGCAACTGACAAGGGCGTAATCTCTAGAATATACAAACAACTTATACAACTCAACAGCAAAAAAGCCAACAACCCAATCGAAAAATGGGCGAAAGACCTGAAAACAGAAATTTCTCCAAAGGAGATATACAGATGGTCAACAAGCACATGAAACAATGCTCAACATCACTGCGTATTAGAAAGATACAAATCAAAACTACTATGAGGTACCATCTCACACCTGTCAGAATGGCCATCATTAACAAGTCCACAAATAACAAATGCTGGAGAGGGTGTGGAGAAAAGGGAACCGTCCTGCACTGTTAGTGGGAATGTAAGTTGGTACAACCACTATGGAAAACAGTATGGAGGTACCTCAGAAAACTATACATAGAACTACCATATGACCCAGCAATCCCACTCCTGGGCATATATCCGGACACAAGTTTCCTTGAAAAAGACACATGCGCCCCCATGTTCATTGCAGCACTATCCACAATAGTCAAGACATGGAAACAACCTAAATGTCCATCGACGGATGAATGGATTAGGAAGATGTGTACATATACACAATGGAATACTACTCAGCCATAAAAAAGAACAAAATAATACTATTTGCAGCAACATGGATGGAACTAGAGACTCTCATACTAAGTGGGGTAAGTCAGAAAGAGAAGGACAAACACCATATGATATCACTTATATCTGGAATCCAATATATGGCACAAACAAACCTTTCCACAGAAAAGAAAATCATAGACATGGAGAACAGACTTGTGGTTGCCAAAGGGGAGGGGGAGGGAGTGAGATGGACTGGGTATTTGGGGTTAATAGGTGCAAACTATTGCATTTGGAGTGGATAAACAATGAGATTCTGCTGTGTGGCACTGGGAACTATATCTAGTCACTTGTGATGGAGATTGATAATGTGAGAAAAAAGAATGTATATATGTATGTATGGCTGGGTCACTTTGCTGTACAGTAGAAAATTGTAAACCAGCTATAATAGAAAAAAAATCATTTAAAAAAACCTCCTGAAAGAAATCAAAGGGGGAAAAAAAACACCTTATCTATAGAGGAGAAATGTTAAGATTTATATTCATTTTCTCAAAAGCCATGCAAGCAAAAAGACAGTATATTTAAAGAGTTGAGAGAAAATAAATACCAATCCAGAATTCTGTATATGTGTGTGTATGTGTGTGTGTATATAGGCATACCTTGGACATATTGCACATTTAATTCCAGACCCCCACAATAAAGCAAATATTGCATAAAGGTAGTTACACAGTTTTTGTTTGTTTTCTAGTGCATATAAAAGTTATGTTTATACCATATCGTAGTCCATTAAGTGTGTAATAGCATTATGTCTAAAAAACAATGTACAAAATTTAATTTAAAAATGATTCATGGCAGAGCCTCCTTGCCTGCCTGCTTGCATCTCTCACAAGCATCCTATCCTAATAAATCTATTTCTTGCCTATCAAAAAAATATTCCTTACTGAAAAATACTAACACTCAGGAGTTCCCATCATGGCTCAGAGGAAACGAATCCAACTAGGAAGCATGAGATTGCAGATTTGATCCCTGGCTTCACTCAGTGGGTTAAGGATCCAACGTTGCTGTGAGTTGTGGTGTAGGTCGCAGACGTGGCTCGGATCCTGCGTTGCTGTGCTGTGGTGCAGGCTGGCAGCTGTAGCTCCAATTTGACCCCTAGCCTGGGAACTTCCATATGCCTTGGGTGCAGTCCTAAAAAGCAAAAAAAAAAAAAAAAAAAACTAACCATCATCTGAACCTCCAGCAATTCATAGTAGTAACATCAAAAATCACTGACCACAGATCATCATAACAATATAATAATATGGAAAAAGTTTGAAATATTGGAGAATTACTGAAGTGTGACACAGAAACACAAAATGAACAAATGCTGTTGTAAAAATGGTACCAGTAGGAGTTCCCATTGTGGCTCAGTGGTTAACGAATCCAACTAGGAACCATGAGGTTGCAGGTTCAATCCCTGGTCTTGCTCAGTGGGTTAAGGCTCTGGCGTTGCCGTGAGCTGTGGTGTAGGTCACAGATGCGGCTCAGATCCTGCGTTGCTGTGGCTCTGGCGTAGGCTGGGAGGCTACAGCTCTGATTAGACCCCTAGCCTGGGAATCTCCATATGCCACGGGAGCGGCCCTAGAAAAGGCAAAAAGACCAAAAAAAAATGGTACAATAGATTTTCTTGATGAAGGGTTGCCACAAACCTTCAGTTTGTAAAATATACAATATCTATGAAGTGCAACAAAAGGAAGTACAATAAAATGAGGTATGCATATATATATATATATAAAAGTTAAAAATGACAGCAATGATACAAAAGACACGAGAGAGGTATTAGGATTATTTTGTTATAAGATAATTGTACCACCTGTGAAGCAGTATAGTCTTATTTTGAAGTGGACTTGGATTAATTGTAAATGTATATCACAAATTGTAAGATAACGACTTTAAAAAGTTTTTTATAAAAGTATAACTGATATTCTAAGAAAGGAGAGAAAATGAAATTATACAAAATGTCCAATTTAGACCACAAAAGGCCAAAAAAGAGAAGACAAATATAGGGACAAAGAACACGGACAACAAATAAAAAACTAACAAATATGGTGGATATTAATCTAAATATATCAATAATCATTTTGAATATCAAGAGTCTAACTGCAATAATTAAAAGACAGAAATTGTCAGAGTGCATCAAAAAATATAATCCAATTATGTATTGTCTACAAGAAACCCACTTTAAATATAAAGACACATATAGATTAAAAGTAACTGGATAGAGAAAGCTATCCCATGCTAATACTAAGCAAAAGAAAGAAGGAGTAGCTATATTAATTTCAGACAGAAGATTTCAGACCAAGGGAAGTTATCAGGAATAAAGAGGGGCACTACATAACGATAAAGGGGTCAATTCTCCAAAAAGACATAGAAATCCTTAATGTATATGTGTTTAACAACAGAGCATCAAACCATGTGAGGCAAAACCAGATAGAACTGCAAGGAAAAATAGATGAACCCACTATCATAGTTGGAGATATCACCACCCCTGTATTAGAAATAGATCTAACAGGCAGAAAATCAGTAAGGACAAAGTCGAACACAATAACACCATCAATCAATTAGCTATAATGGACATCTATAGAGTACTTCATCAAGCAACAGCAGAACACATTATTCTCAAGTTCACAGGGAACATTCACCAAGATAGACCACATTCTGGGCCAAAACCCATACCTTAACAAATTTAAAAGAATAGAAATCATACAATGTATGTTTTCAGACTACAATGGAATTAAGCTAGAAATTAATAACAAGATAGATGGAAAATTCCAAAATACTTAACGATTAAACAACCCATTTCCAAATAACACATGGATCAAAGAAGAAGCCTTAAGAGAAACTTGAAAATATTTTGAACTAAATTAAAATGAAAACACAACTTATCAAAGTTTGTAGGATGCAGTGAAAACAGTGCTTAGAAGGAAGATTATAACATTGAAAGCATATGTTAGAAAAGAAGAAGGAGGAGTTCCCGTCGTGGCTCAGTGGTTAATAAATCCAACAAGGAACCATGAAGTTTCGGGTTCGATCCCTGGCCTTGATCAGTGGGTTAAGGATCTGGCATTGCCGTGAGCTGTGGTGTAGGTCACAGATGTGGCTCAGATCTGGCATTGCTGTGGCTCTGGCGTAGGCCAGTGGCTACAGCTCCAATTGGACCCCTAGACTGGGAACCTCTATATGCCTCGGGAGCCATCCTAGAGATGGCAAAATACAAAAAAAAAAAAAAAGAAGAAGAAAAGATATAAAGTCAGTAATCCAAGCTTCCACTTTAGGATACTAGAAAAAGAAAAGCAAATTAAATCTAAAGTTAGCAGAAGGGGAAAAAATAATTAGAGCAGAAATCAATGAAATTGAAAATAGGAAATCAATAGAGAAAATCACTGAAAACAAAAGCTGTTTCTTTGAAAAAATCAATGAAAGTGATGTCTATAGCTGGGATAATTAAGAAAAAAAGAGAAAGGACACAAATTACTAATATCTAAAATGAAAGAAGTGATGTCACTGCAGATCCTGTAGTCATTAAAAAGATAATAAAGGCATACTATCAACAACTTTATGCTGACAAATTTGATAACTCAGATGAAATGGACCAATTCCTTGAAAGATACAATCTACTGAAATTCGTTAGGAAGAAATAGATTATCTGAATAGGCCTATATCCATTAATGAAATTGAACCAATAATTAATAACCTTTCAGAACAGAAAGCACTAGGTCCACATGAATTCTACCAAACATTTAAGAAAGAAATTACACCAATTCCCTACAATCTAGAAGGTAGAAGCCGAGGAAATTCTTCCTAATTCATTATGTGTGGCCAGCATTACCCTAATACAAAACTAGACAAAAACATTAAAAGAAAACTGCAGTTCTCCTGTGACACAGCAGGTTAAGGATCTGGCATTGTCACTGCAGTGGTGGAGGTTTGATCCCTGGCCCAGGAACTTTTGCATGCCACTGATGTGGCCAAGTAAATAAAGAAAATTAAAAAAAGAAAGAAAACTATAGACCAGTATCTCTCATGAGCATAGATGCAAAATTTCTCAACAAAATATTAGAAAATCAAACTCAACAATGCATAAAAAGAATTATACACCACGACCAAGAGGGATTTATCCTGGGTATGCAAAGCTGGTTCAACATCCAAAAATCAGTTATTTAACCCATTATGTTAACAAGGTAAAGAAGAGAAATCACATGATCGTATCAAGATGCATAAAAAGCATTTGACAAAATCCACAAAACTCCCTGTAAACTAAAAAATAGAGGGGAATTTTCTTCAACTTTTGTAAAAAGAATATCTACAAAAAAACCCATAAATGATGAGAAGAGCTTCCTTGCTAAAAACAGAAACAAGGTAAGATGTCCCCTTCACCACTGTTTTTTTAACATCATACTGGAAGTCCTAGCACATGTAATAAGACAAGAAAAGAAAATAATAGATATACAGACTGGGAAGGAAGAAATAAAATTGTCTTTGTTCCAGATGACATGATCATCTATGTAGAAAATCTGAATATACAGTCCAAAAAAGAAGAAGAACTACTCCTGAAATTAATAAGTAATTATAGGAGTTCCTATCGTGGCCCAGTGGTAACAAATCTGACTAGTATCCATGAGGATGTGGGTTCCATCCTTGGCCTTGCTCAGTGGGTTAAGGATCTGGCATTACTGAAAGCTGTGGTGTAGGCCAGCAGCTACAGCTCCCATTTGATCCAAGCCCTAGCCTGGGAATTTCCATATGCTGCAGGTGTGGCCCTAAAATCAAAACAAACAAACAAACAAAAGCAATTTATAGCAAGGTTAAAGTATACAAGGTTAGTATACAAAAGTGGTCAACTGCTTTCCTATGTAGCAGCTATGAATAAGTGGCATATGAAATTTAAAATGCAGTACCATTTATATTACCACACCAAAAAAATAGAGAATTTAGGTATAAATCTAACAAAATATGATATAAGATGTATATGAGGAAAACTACAAGACTCTGATGAAAGAACTAAATAAATGGAAATATATTCCATGTTCATATATAGGAAGACTCAATATTGTCAAGATGTCAGTTCTTCCCAACTTGATCTACAGATTCAAAGTAATCCCAATTAAAACCCTAGCAGGTTATTTTGAGGATATCAACAAATCTCTTCTAAGGTTTACATGAAGAGGCAAAAGATCCAGAATAGTCAACATAGTATTGAAAGAGAAAAACAAAGTTGGAGAATTGACATTACCCAACTTCAAGACTTACTATAAAATAATCAAGACAGTGTGGTATTGACAAATAGATCAAGAGAACAGAATAGAGAGCCCAGGAATAGATCCACATATTTATATAGTTGGCTGATCTTTGCAAAAGGGGTAAAAGCAATACAATGAAGCAGATAGTGTTTTCAAGAAACAGTGCTAAGACAACTGGACATCCACATGCAAAAAAAAAAAAAAATTTAGACATAGACCTTACATCTTTCAAGAAACTAGCTCAAAATGGATCACAGATCTAAATGTAGAATGTAAAGCTATAAAACACCTAGAATATAACATAGGAGAAAATCTAGATGATCTTGAATTTGAATGACTTTTGCCTTTTTTTTTTTTCAGAGCCATACCTGCGGCATGTGGAGGTTCCCAGGCTAGGTGTCTAATCAGAGCTACAGCTGCCGGCCTACACCACAGCAATAGCAATGCTGGATCCAAGCTGCATCTGCGACCTACACCACAGCTCATGGCAATGCCAGATCCTTAACCTGCTGAGCGAGGCCAGGGATCGAACCTGCAACCTCATAGTTCCTAGTTGGATTCGTTTCTGCTGTGCCACAACAGGAACTCCTGAATGACTTTTTAGATATAATACCAAAGGCACAATCCATAAAAGGAAGGATTAATGGTCTGGACCTCATTAAAATTAATTTTTTCTGCTCTGCAAAAGATGCTATAAAGAGAATGAAAAGTTAATTCACAGACTGAGAGAATATTTTCAAGACATACCTGATAAGCAATTATTATCTAAAATAACAAAGAAGTCTTAAAACAATAAGAAAATAAAAAACCTAATTTAAAAAATTGGTCAAAGGAATATCATTTTGCATTCCCACCAGCAATGATTGAGAGTTCTTGTTTTCCATATGCTTGTCAGCAATTGGTGATGTCTGTGTTCTGGATTTTGGCCATTCTAGTAGATGTGTAGTAGTATCTCATTGCTATTTTATTTTATTTTTTTTTAATTTTTGGCCATGCATGTGGCCTGTGGAAGTTCCCAGGCTAAGGACTGAACCTATGCCATAGCAGCTATCTGAGCCACTGCAGTGACAATGTTGGATCCTTAACTGGCTGAACCACCAGGGAACTGCTCTTGTTGTTATTTTAATTTGCATTTCCCTGATGACGTATGATGTGTAGCATCTTTTCATATGCTTCTTTGCTTATCTGTATATCTTTGGTGAGGTGACTGTTAAGTCATTGACCTCTTTTTTTTTTTTGGTTCTTTTTGCCTTTTTTAGGACTGCACCCATGGCATATGGAGGTTCCCAGGCTAGGGGTCTAGTGGAAGTTTGGTGGTTTCTTAAAAACTAAACATACTCTTAAAATATAATTCAGTAGTCATGTTCCTTGGTATTTACCCAAAGAAGCTGAATATTTAGGTCCACATAAAAACCTGCACGCAGATGTTTATAGCAGCTGTATTCATAATTTCCAAAACTTGGAAACAACCAAGATGTCCTTTAGTAGGTGAATCTATAAACTGGTACATCTAGACAATGGAATATCATTTAGTGCTAAAAAGAAATGAGCTGGAATTCCCACTGTGGCTCAGCAGGGTAAGAATCAGATATAGTGTCCCTGAGGATGAAGATTTGATCCCTGACCTGCTCAGTGGGTTAAGGATCTGCCTCCAGCTGTGGTGTAGATCTCAGATGAGGCTCGGATCTGGCATTGCTGTGGCTGTGAGGTACGCTTCAGCTGCAGTTTCAATTTGATCCCTAGCCTGGGAACTTCCGTATGCCGCAAGTGTGGCCCTAAAAAAAGGAAAAAAATAAAAAGAAATGAGCTGTAAAGCCATAAGAAGACATGGGAGAAACTTAAGTGCATATTACTAAGTGAAAGAAACCAATTTAAAAAGGCTACATACTGTGTGATTTCAACCATATGACACTCTGGAAAAGGCAAAACTATGGAGACAGTAATAAAATCAGTGGTTGCCTGGGGTCAGGGGTCAGGGTGAGGGATGAATAGGCAGAGCACAGAGGAATTTTAGGGCAGTGAAAATACTCTCTTTGATACTTTAATGATGGATACTTGTTACTATACATTTGTTCAAACCCATGGAATGTATGACACCAAGAGTGAACCCTAATGGAAACTATGGACTTTGGATGATAATCATGTATATCATAGGTTGATTGATTTTAAAAATATGGAGTTCCCGTTGTGGCGCAGTGGTTAACGAACCTGACTAGTATCCATGAAGATGCGAGTTAAATCCCTGCCCTTGCTCAGTGGGTTAACTATCCGGCGTTGCTGTGAGCTGTGGTGTAGGTTGCAGACGCGGCTCGGATCCTGCGTTGCTGTGGCTGTGGCTCTGGTGTAGGCCGGCAGCTACAGCTCCTATTGGACCCCTAGCCTGGGAACCTCTATATGCCTTGGGAGCGGCCCAAGAAATGGCAAAAAGACAAAAAGACAAAAAAATAATATACCACTGTGGTGCAGAGTGTGGATAATGAGGGAAGCTATGTATGTGAGAGGTCAGAATGTATCTGAGAAATCTCTATGTCTTCCACTCAATTTCGCTGCGAACCTAAAACTACTCTAAAAAAAAAGTCTATTAAAAATATTCAGAAAACATTTTTTTCAAACAGTGCACAAAACTGACAGCACTGAATAATTAGTGTTCCTGCATTATAATGTCAAAATTTTTAGATGTGAAAACCTCATTTTTAAACAAAAATTTTAAATAAATTTTTTGGCCATGCCTGTGGCATATACAAGTTCCCAGGGCCCAGGGATCAAACCTGAGCCACAGAAGTGACAACTCAGAATCCTTAGCCGCTAGGCCACCATGGAACTCCTTAAATAATTTTTCAATAAAAATTTGAATTTACTCATATTCTAAAATTTTTCTCTATAATAGTATTATTTAGTTTTGGCCTTAGCTTCAGGATTTTATCATGTGGCCATTTAGCGTTTTGCCTAAATGTATATTCAGTGCCCATTCACTCATCAAATAAACAAGAACATAAGAATTGCTAGGAGGGGAGTTCCATGGTGGCTCAGTGAGTTAAGGATCTGGCATTGTCAATGTTGTGGCTCAGATCACTACTATGGCATGTGTTCAGACCCTGGCTTGGGGACATCAGCAGGCCATGGGCATGGTCAAAAAAAAAAAAAATCACTAGGAGTATTTCACTTAACCTGCTGTAAATTTTCTGACTCATCCAATGGGAATGTGTTCTAGCTCTTTCTCAGTTTAGGTGTACTGTCATAACTTAATGCCACTTTGAAATAAGATAGATGCTTATCCATTCCCACATACAGAGGTTTTATTGCCACAAACTAAGAGTGACAGTAATAAATAGGGGCTTCAAACCAACCTTTAGAAAACCAAAATCATCCTTTTGGGTAGACATTTTCCAACATTTATCAAGTTCAGCACTAACAACCTTATTCAGTAAGTCAATTCATTTCTTTACATAGCATACATTTTACAATTAGTTTCTCTTGGGTAGCTGGTTCATCAGGAAGTTACACTGTTCAAAGCTAAATCTTTCCTGATGTTCTTTTTCATGACAGATTTGGTTACTACTTTAAATTTTTTCCAGCCTAAAATTACTATAGAGTTGCTCTCCAGTTTAGAATTTGGGGATTTGATTCATCTATGTGCTGAAGCAAATCCCAACTTACTTCTCGAGAGTTATATTGACCCTAACAGTGAATATTCCCTTGGGCAGCCTTCACATGCAAGGACAGTGGCTTTCTCCTCCAGGATGGGTTCTTGTTTGGCTCATCTTTCACTCAGGGTGACTTTTAAAACACATGGCTCTGTACGTTGCCAAACACAGAATAGTTGTGCTCTAGGGACATGTCAGACAGCATACCCTTAAACTCACAGGTGCTCAACTTATCAAAAGCTCAGCTGAGAGAAATCAAATTTTATGGAGGACTGTCTGAAGGCTATGACATCCATCCATTTCTCTGGTCAAAAATTCACCCCTGGATAGAAGTGTATCCTTGAATAAAAGAAAACTGTATCCCTGGACTGCATTGTTTTGGTCCCCACATAAGTGCTTTTTTAAAAATTGAGGTATAATTCACATAACACAAAACTTGCCTATTTAAAATATACAATTCAAAGGGTTTTTTTTGGTTTATTCAGAGTTGCATAACCATCAGCATGGTTATTCTTTGGAACATTTTCTTCACCCCTACCCCCAAAATTCCATACCCATTAGCAGCCACACCCCTTTCCCCCCACTGACCACCAGTGTCGTCTATAGCAAACCACTAATCTCTTTTCTAAACAGTTCATAGTGAAATCATCCAATACATGGTCTTTTGTGACCAGAGTCTTTTACTAAGCACAGTACTTTCAAAGTTCACCCATATTATATCTTGTATCATTACATCAATCCTTTTTTATGGATGAATAATATTCCATTTGTGGATATACCATGTTTTGTTCTTTCATTCACCAGTTGATGGACATTTGGATTACTTTCACTTTCTGGGTATTGTGAATAATGCTGCTGTGGAACTACTTTTAATGAATTACACTAATAACATTAATGGCATTACACCAATAACTTACACCAATGGATGAGACATATACTAGAAATTTGAGGTTTTTGACAGTAAGTAAAATCCATTGCCCAGGATCCTATTTATAAGAATTCCTAAGACATAGGCTTAATCTGAAAAGCTGGTTTTGTTTGGATCTTTGAGACACTGTGAATCCTGTAACCATTTTTTCACTCTTGGTGTTCACCTTTAGAAAGCTTGGAAACAAATTTATCATCCCCTCCTAGCAGGTATACAGGAGCTTGATTTTTACCTTTTGTCCTGATTACTTGCTTATTTTTATATTGTTGTATTATCCTTTTTTTGAACAACATAGAGTATAAACATTAGTAGCCATTTAGCCGCCTCTGCAAGTCATGGCTGAACAGAAGCAGGGCCTTGAATATGGAGAGGAAGCAAACTAGAAGTCAGTTGAGCAAGAGGACCATAAGCACATCCTCAAATGTCAATAACTGCCTTCAAGGCAGAGGTGTAAAATGGTAAGTTACCAAGACATAAATTAAAAAATCATCTTACCTTTATCTACATTTTCTAAAATGGCATCCTAGAAATAGTAGAGGTTCTTCAATTAAATTTCTACCACACAATATAGATTTAAATTACCTATGAAACTCACTTGTTATTTTTAACCATTTCACACATAGGGGTTCCATGTACAATTTCATTTTACAAGATAGTTCTAAAATGTTTGAAAATCCCTGAGAGTGAGGAAAACAAGAGACAGGCAGTTGGAAAATGGGTTTGCTCTTAACTTGCTGTTTTATTCCCTGGGTATGCTTTCTTCTGTGTAGAAGGAGGTGAATTGGATTTGAGATTTCTGAGGTTCCTTCCAGCTCTGCCACTCAATGATGTCACACTAACAATTATTTAATAAGGCAAAACTTTATTGAAATAGATTGTATTGATTTAAGTTTGAGGAGTTCTGCCATAGAGGAAGTGAATAGTCTGTCAGTGGTGTTCTTGTTGCTTTTGCTGATTAAGTTCTAAGACTGTAACTATTTTTTTAAACAATGGTAAATTAAGTGGTCTTCCAAAACCAAATACTGTCTGGGTATGATCACTGAACCTACTAAGTCTCTTTACACTGTTAGCCTTCCTTGTTTCCACGGACAACATAGTCCTACCATAAAGCTAGGTGTAGGTGGAGTTCTGTTGTGGTGCAGCAGAAACTAATCTGACTAGTAACCATAAGGTTGTGGGTTCGATCCCTGGCCTCGCTCAGTGGGTTAAGGATCCAGCATTTCTGGGAGCTGTGGTACAGTTCACAGACCCAGCTCGGGTCCTGCATTGCTGTGGCTATGGCGTGGGCCGGCAGCTATAGATCTGATTTGACCCCTAGCCTGGGAATCTCCATATGCTGCAAGTGCAGCCCTAAAAAATAAATTAATTTTTAAAAAAGCAAAAAAAAGATAGGGATAAGTGATTCTTTCTTCCCTCCCCCTCTTCTACTCCCCTCCCTTCCCCCTCCCCCTTTCTTCCACTGGCCTCATTCCTGTTCAACATTTTGCTATGGATATTTTCAAACACAGCAATTGAAAGATTTCTACAGTAAACACCCATATACCCACCACCTGGAGTCTACAACTAATATTATTTTTTTGGCCATGCCTGCACATGCAGAAGCTTCCAGGCCAGGGATTGAGCCCACACCACAGCAGCAATCCAAGCTGCTATAGTGACAATGCTGGATCCTTAACCCAACTAGGCCACCAGGAACTCCTACAACTAACATTTTAATTACACATATCCATGTCATCCATGAATTAATCTTATTTTTGATGTATTTTGAAATAAGTTAAAGACAGTAGTTCATTTCACATCTATACACTTCAGTACAAATATTTAACTAGAGTTAATGTTTATTTATGGGTTTTGTTATTAGGTAAAATATAAATAACAAAATGCACAAATCTTTCTGTTCACTTTTTTAAAAATTATAGTTGATTTACAATGTTGTGCCAATTTCTCCTATACAGCAAAGTGACCCAGTCATACATATATACACATTCCCTTTTTCATATTATCTTCCAGCATGATCCATCTCTTCTATCCTAAGAGAATGGATATAGTTCTCTGCTGTACAGTAGGACCTCATTGCTTATCCATTCTAAATGTAATAGTTTGGAAATGCACAAATCCTAAGTCTAAGGGTTTGAGTTGCACAGGACAAAGCTTATCCATCACACATACAGTTTGCTAAGTGTCACCTTCCAGTCAATCCTTGTCTCTACATACCAGAGACAACCACTGCTATGATTTTATCCACCATTCCTTTTTATTGCTGAGTCATATTTATCACATAAATATACCTTGGTTTATGTAACCATTTTCCTGTTATTGGAACTTGGGCTATTTCCAGTTTGAGGCTATTAGAACTAAAGCTGCTATGAACATTCTTGTACATCTTTTTATAGACATATGCTTCCACGTCTCTTGGGTGAACACCCATGAGAACTGCTGGATCATAGGGTATGTATGTGTATGTTTAGTTTCCTAAGAAGCTATCAGAGCTTTTTCCAAAACAAAATAGCAAAGTTCTATTTTCTCCATATCCTTGCCAATATTTTAGATCATCATCCTTTGATTTTCACCATTCTGCTGAGTGTGTAATGGTATCTCATTCTTATTCTAGTTTGCATTTCCCTCATGACTAATACAATAGAACTTGTTTTCATAGGTTTATTTCTCATTTATTTTTCCTTCATTGTAAAGTGTATATTCAAATTTTTGCCCATTTTATTGGGTATTTATTTCATTGAGTTGTCAGTTTTTTCTTCTATATCCTGGATACTAGTCCTTTTTCAGATATATGTTTATATTTTCTCTCACTCTATGACTTGCCTGTATATTTTATTAATGATGCCATTTCATTAGCACAAGTTTTAAATTTTTATGAGGTCTATTTAATCAATTTTTTCTTTGATATATATTGTTATCTATGTCCTGGGAAACTTTTGCCTACCACCAAATAACAAAGATATTCCCCTATGTTTTCTTTTAGAGCTTTAGATCTATAATCCATCTCAGATTGATTTTGTGCATAGTGTGAGATAAGGGTTGAGGTTAATTTTATTTCATATGGTGAACCAGGTGTTCCAACACCATTTTATCCAGTAAGGTAGCAGAATATAAAATTGAGATATAGAAATCAATAGCCTTCATATACGCAAGCAATAATCAGAGAAGATAATGGTAGAGAATCCCTTTCGAGTCATAATAATGAGGATAAAATACTTGGAAATAACAAGAAACATGCAAAACGTACATGGAGAAAACTTTAAAACACTCCCGAAAGACACAAAGTAGACTTGAACAAATGGAAAGATGCCCCTGTTCCTGAATAGAATAGCTTAGCACCATAAAGATATCAGTTCTCTGTTAATTTTAAATTATAACATATATTTTTTTGTCTTTTAAGGGCCACACCTGCGGCATGTGGAGGTTCCCAGGCTAGGGGTCTAATCAGAGTTACAGCTGCTGGCCTACACCAGAGCCACGGCAACGCCAGATCCAAGCCACATCTGTGAACTACACCATAGCTCACAGCAACGCCGGATCCTTAACCCACTGAGTAAGGCCAGGGAGCGAACCCGCAACTTCATGGTTCCTAGTTGGATTTGTTTCCACTTTGCCACAACGGGAACTCCCGGTTAATTTTAAATTTTAACCCAATCTTTTTTATGATTTTTTTTTACATTATAGTTGGTTTACAGTGTTCTGTCAATTTCTACTGTACAGCAAAGTGACCCAGCCATACATACATACATATTCTTTTTCTTACATTATCCTCCATCATGTTCCATCACAAGTGACTAGATATAGTTCCCAGTGCCACACAGCAGAATCTCATTGTTTATCCACTCCAAATGCAATAGTTTGCACCTATTAACCCCAAATACCCAGTCCATCTCACTCCCTCCCCCTCCCCTTTGGCAACCACAAGTCTGTTCTCCATGTCTATGATTTTCTTTTCTGTGGAAAGGTTCGTTTGTGCCATATATTGGATTCCAGATATAAGTGATATCATATGGTGTTTGTCCTTCTCTTTCTGACTTACCCCACTTAGTATGAGAGTCTCTAGTTCCATCCATGTTGCTGCAAATAGTATTATTTTGTTCTTTTTTATGGCTGAGTAGTATTCCATTGTGTATATGTACACATCTTCCTAATCCATTCATCCGTCGATGGACATTTAGGTTGTTTCCATGTCTTGACTATTGTGGATAGTGCTGCAATGAACATGGGGGCGCATGTGTCTTTTTCAAGGAAACTTGTGTCCGGATATATGCCCAGGAGTGGGATTGCTGGGTCATATGGTAGTTCTATGTATAGTTTTCTGAGGTACCTCCATACTGTTTTCCATAGTGGTTGTACCAACTTACATTCCCACTAACAGTGCAGGACGGTTCCCTTTTCTCCACACCCTCTCCAGCATTTGTTATTTGTGGACTTGTTAATGATGGCCATTCTGACAGGTGTGAGATGGTACCTCATAGTAGTTTTGATTTGTATCTTTCTAATACACAGTGATGTTGAGCATTGTTTCATGTGCTTGTTGACCATCTGTATATCTCCTTTGGAGAAATTTCTGTTTTCAGGTCTTTCGCCCATTTTTCGATTGGGTTGTTGGCTTTTTTTCTGTTGAGTTGTATAAGTTGTTTGTATATTCTAGAGATTACGCCCTTGTCAGTTGCATCATGAGAAACTATTTTCTCCCATTCTGTAAGTTGTCTTTTTGTTTTTCTTATGGGTTCCTTTGCCGTGCAAAAGCCAATCTCAATAAAATACTAAAAAGCTTCTTTTGTTGTTTTTAATGGAACTAGACAAGTTGATACTATCTATATAGAAAAACAAACATGCCCACAGAATGGGAGAAAATCTTTGCAAATGAATCAACTGACAAGGGATTAATCTCCAAAATTTATAAACACCTTCTGAAGCTCAATACCAAAAAAACAAATAACCCCATCAAAAAATGGGCAGAAGAGGGAGTTCCCGTCGTGGCGCAGTGGTTAACGAATCCGACTAGGAACCATGAGGTTGCGGGTTCAGTCCCTGGCCTTGCTCAGTGGGTTAAAGATCCAGCGTTGCCATGAGCTGTGGTGTAGGTTGCAGACGCAGCTCGGATCCCGAGTTGCTGTGGCTCTGGTGTAGGCCGGTGGCTACAGCTCCGATTTGACCCCTAGCTTGGGAACCTCCATATGCCGTGGGAGCGGCCCAAAGAAATAGCAAAAAGACCAAAAAAAAAAAAAAATGGGCAGAAGATCTAAACAGACAGTTCTCCAAAGAAGACATACAGATGGCCAAAAAACACATGAAAAGATGTTCAACATCACTCATTATTAGAGAAATGCAAATCAAAACCACTATGAGGTACCACCTTACACACTGGCCAGAATGGCCATCATCCAAAAGTCTACAAACAATAAGTGCTGGAGAGGGTGTGGAGAAAAAGGAACCCTAGTACACTGTTGGTGGGATTGTAAATTGGTGCAACCACTATGGAAAACAATACGGAGATTCCTCAGAAAACTAAAAATAGAACTACCATTTGAGGGAGTCCCTGTCATGGTGCAGCGAAAATGAATCCGACTAGGAACCATGAGGTTGCAGGTTCAATCCCTGGCCTCCCTCAATGGGTTAAGGATCCGGCATTGCCATGAGCTGTGGTGTAGGTCGCAGATGAGACTCGGATCCTGCATTGCTGTCGCTCTGGCATAGGTTGGCAGCAACAGCTCCGATTAGACCCCTAGCCTGGGAACCTCCATATACTGCAGGTGCAGCCCTCAAAAGACCAAAAAAAAAAAAAATTAATTACCATTTAATCCAGCAATCCCACTCCTGGGCATCTATCCACAGAAAACCATGACTCGCAAATACACATGTACTCTGATGTTCTTTGCAGCACTCTTTTCAATAGCCAAGACATGGAAACAACCTAAATGTCCATCAACAGAGGAGTGGATCAAGAAGATGTGGTACATATATACACAATGGAATATTACTTGGCCATTAAAAGGAACAAAATAACGGCATTTTTAGCAACATGGATGACTAGAAATTATCATGCTAAGTTAAGTCAGTCAGACAATGAGACACCAACATCAAATGCTATCACTTACACGTGGAATCTGAAAAAAGGACACAATTAACGTCTTTGCAAAACAGATACTAACTCACAGAACTTTGAAAAACTTATGGTTTCCAAAGGAGAGAGGTTGAGGGGTGGTGGGATGCTGGGGGTTTGGGATGGAAATGCTATATCATTGTTCAACTATAAATGTAATAAATTCATTGAGTAATATAAAAAAAATAAAAATAAAGTGCTAAAAAAAAGAAAAAAAAAGAAAAGCAGACATGCACCATGTTACTGAAAAGAAAATTACATATGGAGTATTAAAGCATATTATAAAGCCTTTATAAATAAAATAGTGTGGAACTGCTCACCCGAACAGACCATAAACCAGTGAAACAGAAAAAGATAAAGTTAGATTCATACTTCACACCAGACACAAGAATAAATTTCACATAGATCAGAGATCTGAAGAAATACATTAAACCACATAAGTTCTAGAAGAAAATTTTGGTGAATTCCTGTATGTCCTCAAGTGTAGGGAAAAGTTTTCTAACTATGACTCCAAAACCAGATGCAATAAAAGACTGATACATTTGACCACAAGAAATATCTTATAAGCAAAGTCAAATACAATGACTAATTGGAAGAATATATTTGCAAAATATATCACAGAGAAAGGGAAAATATCTCTACTATATAAAAAAACTCTCTTAGGAAGTTCCTTTGTGGCACAATGGGTTAAGAATCTGACGGTGCTGCAGTGGTGGTGCAGGCTCCATCCCTGGACCAGGAAATTCCACAAGCTGTGGGTATGGCCAAAAAATTTTAAAAAGCTCTCTTAAATTGAGGGGAATACACCAAAAACTTGATTAAAAAAATAAGCAAAGGAGTTCCTTTCATGGCTCAGTGGTAAACAAACCAGACTAGGATCCATGAGGATGCGGGTTCGATCCCTTGCCTCGCTCAGTGGGTTAAGGACCCAGCACTGCTCTGAGCTGTGGTGTAGGTCATAGACGTGGTTCAGATCCCGTGTTGCCATGGCTGTGGCGTAGGCTGGCAGCTGCAGCTCTGGTTTGACTCCTAGCCAGGGAAATTCCATATGCCACAGGTGCGGCCCTAAAAAGCAAAAAAAAAAAAATTAAAAATAAAAAATAAGCAAAAGACACAATTCTCTCTCTCACACACACGATATAAAAATGTCCCTTAAACAATAAAATGTTCACTCTCAAATAATAAAAATGCAAAATGAAAATATACTGAGATACTATTTCCTAGGTATCAGATTGGCAAAAATTAAAAGTAAGACAACACAGTCAGTTGGTGAAACTGTAGAGAAAGAGGCATTCACACATATACATTCAGTACCATACACTGGTGGGAATGCAAATTGGTACATCCCTTCTGGAGGGGGAATTTAGCAATATTTAACAAGAACACACACACATTTACCACTTGAACCAGGATTTCCAGTCCTAGGAATTTACTCTGAAGATACGCTTTCAATAATATAAAAATACACATACATACAATTATTCATTGTAGCATTTTTTGTGAATGCAAAACAATGCAAACAACCTGAGTGCCCATACATAGGAGAGTGGTTAAACTATAGTGTACCCACATAATGGAATATTATGTAACCACAGGAAGGAAGGAGAAAGAGTCTGTGAATGATATGAAGTGATTTCTAGGAAGTATTAAGTTTAAAAATGAGAGGGCAAAAGAGTAAGAAAGAAGGGAAAATAAGAAAATATCCATGTATCTGCTTATTTTGCAAAAGTAAACCAGGAAACACAAACCAGAAACTTAAAAGACTGGTTACCTACACAGCGTGAATGGAAATAGGATGGAAAAAATGGTGGATGCAAGTAGGGCAGAAGGAATTAGGGGGTGAGTATATACCTCTACATGGTTTTGGCTTTTGGAATTATATTAATAATGTTTCATAAATTCAAAAATAAATAAAATAAACCTTGTGGCTTAGTGGTTAACGAACCCAACTAGTATCCATGAGGACGTGGGTTTGATCCCTGGCCTTACTCAGTGGGTTAGGATTCCAGCATTGCCGTGAGCTGTGGTGTAGATCGCAGATATGGCTCGGATCCCTCATTGCTATGGCTGCTGTAGGCCAGCAGCTACAGCTCTGATTTAACCCCTAGCCTGGGAACCTCCATATGCCAAGGGTGCAGCCCTAAAAAGACAAAAAAAATAAAATCAATAAGGATTGAGGATGCTTCCAAATGCAATATAAACAGAAGCAAATGAAGGTAATTGTATGTCAAATGAATAGCATAATCATGCTATGGTGGCAGTGGCAGGGGAGGAGGGTGGCAAAAACATACATATATAAGTATGCACATGATGTGTGTACATACATATATTTCCAAACCTCGCTCTCTAAGAAGGCCTCTAGAAGCAATCACAACTTGGTACCAATGAACACATGTAGATCCCATATCCTGGCTTCTAAATACCATTTTTCAGTAAAAGAAACTGGGGTTTCTTGGAGAAATGTCTAATTCCAAGGCTGGGCAGGAAAAGTACAAAATGATCCCAAAAAGTAATGAAATGACCAAAGAATGAAGTGGACATGTCAAAAGACACAGGAGCCAGCTTGAAAGAACTGTCACTGGGAAAATCTGTGACAATTTGATCAACTAAATAATAGGAATTATGACCATAGACTAAAACAAATATTCCTGAGTCCATACTGATATAAATAAATAGTAATAATCAATTCAGGCAAGAAAGTTGATGAGTCACAGGATATTTACATACACTCAAAGTATCTCCCCACAGAATACTTATTCATCATGAAACAAAAAATAATAACTTCATAGTGGAGAAACACAGGATCACCTCAACCAAGTAATAAAAGTTAAAATCAACATCATGTGCTTCCTGATATGATGTGCTGAGCATACAACTTCTGTAGTATTCCTGTCCAAAGTGCTCAGCCCAAATCCATCTAATCATGAGGAAATATTAGACAAGCCCAAATTGAGGAACATTCCACAACATGACTGGCTTGTAGTCTTCAAAAATATCCATGTCATAAAAGACAAAGACTGGGGATGTTTCTGGATTTAAAGAGACATGACAATTCAATGCAATATGTCATCATGAATTAGTTCTTGGACCAGAGATTTTTATTCTCTTGATATAATGAACGTTAGTTAGACAGTAAGAAAAATATGAATAAGCTCTGTAGATTAAATAATAGTGTTGTCAATGTTTGTTTCCTGATTTTGTTACTTGTACCATGGCTATGCAAGTGAATATCCTTGTATTTTAGGAAATACACATTACTTAGGGCTAAAAGGGCATCATATCTGCAACACAGTTTTATACCAAAAGAAAAAACTGTAAATGGTGATACGCCTGCTAAAAAAAGTTTTGTAAAAAGTGACACAACTTCCCACTGTCAGCCCGGATAATCACACGGAAGAGTTTCATCCTAACCTGGAACAGCTAGCTTGGACTATAGAAGAGCAGGGGAAAAGCCTCTTTTATGTAGGCCACTGCATGTAAGCCATCGCTGGATCTTGTAACAGCAGCTTATCCTACACCAAATGATACACATCAGGTACCTTAAAGTGGGATGCTGACAAACAAACAAAATATTTGGCATTGCCCAATTCAGAGGTGGCTATGGAGGATAAAGGACAAGGAAAAACTTCCAGAAGGAGGATAAGGAAGACAAAGAATAAGGAAATCCCCTTCCAGAGAACAGAACCAGAATCCCCAACCAAACTGCCAGGGCAGGAAGTCTTCACAATTTCTGTCTAGAACGTTTCCTTATGTTTCCCATCCTTCTCTTTTCTGAATGTGAGCCATCACGGTTATTTTGTCCATGCCGCAACATTCTATATTGGGTGTTAGTGGTTGTCCATCTATATCTGGACTTGATGGAGAAAACTGAGCATAACACAGAGAAACTAAATTTTGAGTCGTACATAGCAACTGGATAGGACTTTGTATTGTTTCCCTTGGGGAATGGGAAGGGACAGCCAGAGGAGAAAGGTTGAGGCAGAGACTGCCAGTGGTCAGCTAAAATCTATTCTTCCCTTCGTCCTGGGCACATGGCTAGGCTACATCTCCTAGCCACATTGCATGTTGGGTGTGGCCATATAGCAAAGTTCTCTCCAACTTTGGATACTTTTCTGTTCCAATGAAAAGTGAACAGAAGCTTTGGGTGCGATTTTCAGGCCTGGCCCATGAAAACCTCCCATGTGCAGTCGTCCATGATCTTTCCTCACCTTCCGTGGGCAAAAATGACAGCGATCAACCTTGGAAGCCCTGTGTTGAAGATGGCAGAGTTGTCTGCCATTAGCCTGTGTCTTTCAACAACCATATAGACAAAAAACACCTGCCAATTTGGAAGAGCCATCCTGAATTGCTACCAACAGGAGAAATTTTATGTATGAAGTCACTGAATTGCTACTGAGTCTCTTCTTACAACAGCTTAGCCTTCTGAAGTTAATACAGAGACCACTGGGGCTCTCAAAGCAGGCGGTTGTTAAGAAAAAGCTTTTGAAGGTGCCAAATCCTAAGACATGTCAGATAAACCTTTAAATGCTATGGAAGGGCCAGTTAAATGTGTCTACATGTATACTGAAACTTGGTATAAAGGACCCTGGTCCCAAGAGATTTAGAATCTGACCCAAACAAGTTTGGGCAGGTGTGAAATTGAGTGCCACGCTCTGCTCCAAGCTTAATCTTACTGCTCCATTCAAATTTCTCTCAACTCACTACCAAAGCCATTTCCAAAGGAGGAGATGATGAAATTGGTTGCTTCACTAACAAGGAAAGCCAGGAAGTCACAGAGTAGTTTCCATGTGGCATAAGCTAGACCCTGACAACTATGAAGTTTGGGGACCTCATGTAACAGTTACAAGTTCAATTACTACTGTACAGGTTTGGGAAAACCACATGGGAATAGCCTTCTCTCAGTTCCCTGAGAGATGGCTGCCGAAGAAAAGCATCCCCAGAACTTCAAAAGTGTGTGATTCTGAAACTGCCATCAATGAGTTAGCCTGCGGCATAGAGGGAGAGACTGTGACTTGGAGGAAACCAGGCTCTGTAGACAGGCAAGAGAATATTGGTAAGGAAATTTGGCAAAATGAAGGTCACTGGGATGTGGAAGAATTGCATTGGGGTGGTAGGAATGAAGGCCTGATTGGAGAGCTTCCAAGAGAGAATGGAAGGGGCTCCCGGCGTGGCTCAGTGGAAACAAAACTGACTAGTATCCATGAGGACGCAGGTTTGATCCCTGGCCTCAATCAGCAGGTTAAGGATCCGGCGTTGCCATGAGCTGTGTGTAGGTCGCAGATGCGGCTCTGATTCCACGTTGCAGTGCCTGTGGAATAGGCCAGCAGCTACAGCTCTGATTAGCCCCCTAGCCTGGGAGCCTCCATATGCCACGGGTGTGGCCCTAAAAAAAATAAATTAAATTAAAAAAAGAATGGAAGGAGAAGAAATCCAGAAGCAAAAAGAAAAAAATGGGGCAGTGGCTAAAGGGAGATGTTTGATCAAGGGAATGGTTTCTTTCCCTAGTTTTAAAGATGGGAGATGTTTGCATATTGCTAGGAATGATCCAACTGAGGAGAAAACTACTAATGCAGGGAAAGGGAGAGGGGGGAATTCAGTGACTTAGATACAGGAACAGTTTATTCACTGTAACAAAAGGAAATGCAGCATATATAAATACAGAGCAAGTAGGTGGGTATATTTAGTACAAAGATGAAGAGAGGTGACCAAGAACATGCACTGTGGAGTCAGAGGACCCAAGTTCAAATCTAGACTCCATCACTTCTGAGTTATGTACACTTGGGCAAGTTGATTAACCTCTGCATTAAGTTTCCTTATCTGTAAAATGTGGGTAATATTAATCTGAAAGAAATTAACTACCTGTGAAGAAATCTGCTGCAAGAATTAACTACCAGTGAAACGCTTTGAATAGCTGTTCAGCACACAGTAAACACCCAATAAATATTGGCTATTATTTCTTCAAAATTAGTTACAGTTTTGCTATAAGTGCTATAAAATTATTTAAAATATAACTTGCCAAAGATTCACTGAACTCCTGCCTACCCTGAACTTAAGATGGAAGAGGTTAAAAAACAAAAAAAAGGAGTTCCCGTTGTGGCGCAGTGGTTAACAAATCCGACTAGGAACCATGAGGTTGCGGGTTCCGTCCCTGCCCTTGCTCAGTGGGTTAACGATCCGGCGTTGCCGTGAGCTGTGGTGTAGGTTGCAGACACGGCTCGGATCCCGCGTTGCTGTGGCTCTGGCGTAGGCCGGTGGCTACAGCTCCGATTTGACCCCTAGCCTGGGAACCTCCGTATGCCGCGGGAGCGGCCCAAGAAATAGCAACAACAACAACAACAACAAAAGACAAAAGACAAAAAAAAGGTAAAATAAAAAATAAATAAACTTTCTGTAATTGACCATTTTATGTTTGCACTATCAGCCCCAAACTGACTTTGGGGAACTTAGTTCTCAGGAATTTAGTACAACCACACAACGATAAACTGTTAAACATTATTTTTCTCAATGGGTAGAAAGAAGCCTAATGTGACTAATATCCATATTATACCAATCCATTTATCACAACTCATTTAAAGGTCTTGGTATTTGCCAGTTTTGAGAACATTGTACGTAACACTTCAGTGACCAAAGGTACAACTGTGAATGCCCTTTTTTTCTTAAAGTTGATGTGAGGTAGTGGGTAACCAACTATCCTCAGTTTTGCCCCACCCACCCCCAAGTGGTTACTAAATAGTTCTTACTTCTATGATGTCATTTTTAAAGAATTGAAGTATATGAATTTACGATGTTGTCCATGATGGTCATTTATGCTGTCCCCTTTGCCTGGAATTCTTGGCCTTGGTCACCCTGCCCCCATTTCACCTAGCCCACCTCTCAGCTTTTAAAATTCAACTCAAGTAGCAACTTTATTCATAATAGGCAAAAAATGGAAACAAACCAAGTGTTCATCAACCACTGAATGAATAAACTGTTAATACACACAATATGGATATATCTCAAAAACACACTGAAAGAAACCTTGCACAGAAGCATACTATATGATTCCCTTCACATCTAGTTCTAAAACAGCCAAATTTTATCTATGGTGGAAAGAAAACAGTTGTTGTCTCTGCAGAGAAGGAATGGAAGCAGAGATTGATTGGTAAAGAGTATAAAGGCACTTTCTGGGTTGATGGTAATACTCTATCTCTTCAATTGGGGTTTGAGTTAAAACAGCTGTAAGCATTTGTTAAAACCCAGCAAACATATAGAGTTTGTGTATTTCACCATATATAATTTTTAAACCAAAAACAGAAATGATAAATACTAAATTCCTAATGATAAATACTGAAATATTTAGAGGGTACTGTAACCATGTTTGCAATTTATTTTTAAATACATAAAAAGATACATATTGATATATATATGGTAGAATATGCAAAAAAAAGTGTGCACTGTAAAATTCAATATTGTTGTGTAACATTTTTCACAGTAAAATGCTGAGAAGAAACTCAAGTACCAGCCTTAAAGGAAGCCTCCCAGAGCATACCCAGATTGCCTCAGCTCCGGGATCCCCTAACAATACTGAACTTGCTCCATATAATTAGTTCTGCAACTGCATCACAACCCCCAACAGAAGTGTAAGCAATCTGAAATCAAAGTCTGTCTTACTGGTCTCAGCAGCTAGCACAAGGCTAGGCACATAGTAGACAAGTCATAAGATTTGTTGACCTGAAGTGATACTTAGGTGAACTTCACCTAACTTCCTATAACCAAAGACCTTGTGTGTTTTTGGCTTCTTTTTGCTTTGGGTACTCCCCGGCCAGGGATCGAACCTGCACCACAGCAGTGACACTGGAGGTTTTTGTTTTGTTTTGTTTTGTTTTTTTGTCTTTTCTAGGGCCGCGCCAGCAGTATATGGAGATTCCCAGGCTAGGTGGTCTAATCGAACGACGGATCCTTAACCCACTGAGCAAGCCCAGGGATCAAACACACAACCTCATGGTTCCTAGTCGGATTCGTTAACTACTGTGCCACGACGGGAACTCTGACACTGGATTCTCAACCCACTGAGCCAGGAAGGAGCACTTATTGGCTCATTTTCTTTTGCTGAATCACTACAGCCACTAGAATAACCTACCTGACCTAGAATTCATTCACGTGAATCCTTAGAATTCCCTTTCTGGCAAGATATTGAACAAATCCCTTCTGGTTAATCCTACTCCTCTTCCCCAGTCTCTAAACTTTAAAAATTAATCAAAAACTACTGATTGGGTTCCTTTTTCTCCACACCCTCTCCAGCACTTATTGTTTATAGACTTTTGGATGATGGTCATTCTGGCGGGTGTAAGGTGGTACCTCAGAGTGGTTTTGATTTGCATTTCTCTAATAAGGAGTGATGTTTTTTGGCCATTCACACGTTATCTTTGGAGAACTGTCTGTTGAGATCTTCTGCCCATTTTTTGATGGAGTTGTTTTTTTGGTGTTGAGCTGTAGGAGGTGTTTTTTGGAGATTAATCCCTTGTCAGTCAATTCATTTGCAAAGATTTTCTCCCATTCTGTGGGTTGTCTTTTCATTTTGTTTAGGGTTTCCTTTGCTCTGCAGAAATGTTTAGGTCCAAGTCCCATTTGTTTATTTTTGTTTTTACTGTCATTACTCTAAGAGGTGGATCTGAGAAGATGTTGCAGTTGTTTATGTCAGAGTGTTTGGCCTATGTTTTCCTCTAAGAGTTTTATAGTGCCTGGTCTTATATCTAGGTCTTTAACCCATTTTGAGTTTATGTTTGTGTATGGTGTTAGGGAGTGTTCTAAGTTCATTCTGTTACATGTGGCTGTCCAGTTTTCCCAGCACCTCTTATTGAACAAGCTGTCTTTTCTTCACTGTATATTCTTGCCTCCTTTGTTATAGATTAGTTGGCTGTAGGTGCATGGGTTGAATTCTGGGCTTTCTATCCTGTTCCACTGATCTGTATTTCTATCTTTGTGCCAGTACCATACGCTTTTGATGACTGTTGCTTTGTAGTATAGTGTGAAGTCCGGGAGCCTGATTCCTCCAGCTCCATTTTTCTTTCTCAGGGTGGCTTTGGCTATTCTGGGTCTTTTGTGCTTCCAAACAAACTTTAAAGTGTTTTGTTCGAGTTCTGCGATAACTGTCTACGAACACTAAGTGCTGGAGAGGGTGTGGAGAAAAAGGAACCCTAGTACACTGTTGGTGGGAATGTAAATTGGTGCAACCACTGTGGAAAATAGTATGGAGATGCCACAGAAAACTAAACATAGAACTACTATTTGATCCAGCAATCCCACTCCTGGGCATCTACCCAGAGAAAACCATGGCTCTCAAAGACACATGTACTCCGATGTTCACTGCAGCACTATTTACAATAGCCAAGACATGGAAACAACCTAAATGTCCACCAACAGAGAAGTGGATCAAGAAGATGTGGTACATAAACACAATGGAATATTACTCAGCCATTAAAGGGAATGAAATAACAGCATTTTTAGCAACATGGTTGGACCTAGAAATTATCATGTTAAGTGAAGTCAGACAATGAGACACTAACATCAAATACTATCACTGACATGTGGAATCTGAAAAAAGGACACAATGAACTTCTTTGCAAAACATACTGACTCACAGACTTTGAAAAACGTATGCTTTCCAAAGGAGACAATTTTGGGGGTGGGGAGATTCACTGGGGGTGTGGGATGGAAATGATATAAAATTGGATTGTGATAATCATTGTACAACTATAAATGTAATAAACTCATTAATTTAAAAAAAGCTAACATGTAAAAAAACAACAACAAAAACAAAAACAAAACACTACTGATAGGCTCAGGGCTTAGATTTAATATATACTTTACAGAAGCCAGCTGGTTAGCATATTAAGGACTATGCTGATTCACACTTCTCAGTTCTATAGCCAGCTGGACTCCTTGAAGATGCTCCATTTTCTCACCATGGCACAATGGATAATGTGCCATTTTATCTTTATGCAATTATCCACGTTATCCTTTTGTGTCAAATAGTCTCAGTGCTGTCAGGACTAACACAGGCAGACTGCCTGGACTTGAATGCCAACTCCATCACTTATTAGCCATGTAACTTTTGCACAAGGTGTTTTAATTTTTTGTGCCTCATTTTCCTCACTGCCTCCTGTTTTTGTTTTTTAAAAAACTGAGGGGTGGGGAGAATATGGGATAATAATGTATTTTCACTGGTTGCCATCACTCTTAGTTAAGTTACTGCATGTAAACCACTTTAAGCAGTGCCCAGCTATTAGTGATTGTTTATTATGTTCAGTTTTGCATCACCAGTAACAGAAGACCAGGCTTATAATATGATCCACAAATTAGCCTAAATGACCAGTATGCTAGTGTTACATTGGTATGAATCATTTTTAAGAGTACAATGCAAATCTTACCACATTGAGGATTAAGAGTTTTCATTAAGAATTCAATTAGAATATTCTTTCTCAAATGTTGGCTTTCACTCACCTCCAAGCATCAGCCCCTTATCTAAGGGATGTTTTTCCACACACACAAACACACACACAAACACTCTCTCTCTCCCTTCTCTCCAGCTCAGCGCACCCTGCTAGTTTCCTTCCTAGCACGTATTACAGGTTTAATTATTTCATTTGAGTCTTTCCTTATTTGCTTGCCCCACTAGCTCTATGAAGGAGGGATGTTTTCTATCTTGTTAGATCTCTAACACATGCCTAATACATAATGGGCAATCAAATGTACACTGGATGAATAATGCAGATATCTTACAAAGCATATGTCATACCAGATAAAAATTAAAGTAATAATGGTCACAGGTTTCTAAAGTAATATCCAATTAGGGATTTAGTCTCATTTAAAAATACACAAGATTTATTAAAAATATAAAATGGCAATGTTTTCTATAAATTATTCCCATCTAAACATGTAAAAATATGTGATAATAAGTACACTTTTTCTAAACCATTTATAGCCACCCTCCTCCTTCAATTACAAAAGATAAAACATACAACATACTGTAGGTTTATTTTTATTCAAAAAGTTACTGTCTCAAGACATAAATACAAATCAGAAAACAGTACAATTAGGACAATAGAATGTGGAGGACAACAGGTTAGAGTAATATATAAAACATTTTTAGCTGGTTGAAAACAAAGCTGTAAGAACTGCTTTCACAAAGAAGTACTCCTTTCGAGAGTGAGAAAAAAAAATCAACTTAGGTTTAAAAATCATATATACAGTCCTCTCAGCAGTTCTAGTAAATGCAGTGGTGTGAAAAACAACATAGGCAATACTTTTGCACATAACAATTTTTGTTGATGGAAAAATCTGTTAGACAAGTTTGATTTTGTTATTAACCATGATTTAATAAAATAATTGTATTTTATCATGACCTTTTAGCTAACCTATGGTTTTTGGCTACCACAGCCCAATGCTTGTTGATTTCTGATTCTAAGAACTGAAAGCCTTTTGGTATTCACCCATCTGAAGATATTCCTGTATTGCAAGCATATTAAGGCATGGAATGATTAAAATAATATACCTCAAGAACTGAGAGACGACTGACAAAAGATAGATACACATGTAATATAAGTTAATATTTTGTTTTAAAAGATGTCTAGCTGCCTAAGCCTCGCAAAATGAGTTGATGTCAAAATGGCAAGTAGCCACTTTCTGTTTTAAACTAATTTATTTGTGAAAGGACATAAAATGAAGTTTAAAGCTTAGCTTTCAAAGAATATTATGGGTTATGAATTCTATTATCCCATCTAATTTACATACAGAGGAAATGTACTGTAACCTGTTAGAAGTATCTTTAACCTGAAGACTGCTTGCAAAGACAGATAGATAAAACAATATAAAATACAAATTTAAAAATCATTTTAAAGCATGAACATTCATGCTTTTCTATTTTTAAACATTGTTAAACTTTCAATATATTTCTGAAACCTCATAATTTTAAGTTGGAATTTAAAAGTAAGAAAAAACTAAACAAACTGCGCAATTATAAAATCAGCACCAATTTATATATATATATAGTTTTATTTAAAATTTAGATCCCTATTCCCACACTCTAATAAGCTGTATAATTTTTGTTTAGAATTTTTCTGCAAACATACTACAATAAGCTTCTTTTATTTGGAGACAAAATACAGTGGCACTACTGGAAGGAATATCACAACATTACATTTTTTATCTTAAAGGACAAGCAAACTTTCAGGGTTGATAATGGGATAAGCATGTTGGACACTGGTTACCTTCTGGCAGTTCACTGCATCTGGGTATTTCTGAAAAGTATAGAGAAGCTCTTGGATTTTAAAAATATCTTAAAATACATTTTAGATGAAAAAATTGTAAAAGTTCTGCTTATAAGTTTACTTTTCTCCACAATTACAATATTTAAAAGAAACCTTTGTTGATTGCTATTTTAAGCATTTAAATTTAGAATGCTAAAAACAATTCTATCTTATAATTTCAGGGTATGGGGATAAATTCATCCTTTACTTTGATTCTTGGATGTAAACAGAAATCCAGCAGAGGTCAGCATTACTTAGTACACCCAGTAAATAAATGTGAAAGGATTCATGTCTGTACCAAATGCCTCTTCAGATTGTTATATTTTCTTTTTTTAAAAAAAGCATGAAATAATTGATTCAAAAGCCAACTAACAGCGCATAAATAAAATATTTACTTTCTAAGAAAAACTGTAGCTTATCATCAAATTGTTTACTTGTCCTTTACTTTTTTCAGGCAAACAAAACTGCCCCTCAATGCACTTGATCTTGGTAAGCATAAGCACATCATATTCTCCTTAGAGAAAAATCTGTACAGAATTTCACTGTATCTACCACACTTTATTTTAAAATTTCCTCTTCCACTTAGAAAATGACTTCACCACAGATTTAATTGTGTACTGGTATTAAAACATTGACACCCCAAGAACCTAATGAGAGAAAGGGAAAAAAAAATCTCGTTAAAATTGTCATTCTTTTCTTCATAATATATTACATTAATACCTTGTAATACTAAGTTTAAAAACATGCTAAAAAACACTAAAAAACTCCCCTCTCTTCAGATATATAATTCTAAAATTATAATGAACATTACCATATAACATCAGACCTTAACTCACAAACATAAATAAAAGCAGAGATTATATCTCATTTTTGTGTTCATACAAACCTCTAATGCCTAGAAAATGCCCTGAACATTAGACATCCAACATTTGTTAAATGAACAAATGAATGTGCTTCTTGAACATATATACTTCTGTCACAGATTCATTAATAATTTCTGGCAAGGAGCTCCTGCTGTGGCACAGTGGGTTAAAAATTCAGCTGTAGCGGCTTAGGTCACTGCAGAGGCATGGGTTCGATCCCTGGCCCTGTGAAGTGGGTTAAAGGATCCAACAATGCTGCACCACCCTGTGGCCCAGATTCAATCCCTGGCCTGGGAACTCCCATATGCTGCAGGTGTGGCTATAAAATTAAAAAAAAAAAAAAAGAATGTCTGACAAACTTAGTCACCGGCACTATGAAGTGGCTAGTTTTTAAAAAGGCATTTGAACATGTAGATCAAAAATATCCAACAACAATGTAAATATCTTTTAGTTGTATATACTAAAAATTAGGCTCTTTGATTAAAATTCCAGCACTTACTATGACAAGTAGTATTTTAAAATACTGTAATGAGCTAGTAAAAAAAAGAAAAAAAAGAAAAAAAAAGGAAAACTGGTATTAAAGCCAGAGGTAATGAGCAAAGATTGAGATTACAAAGCGCTCTTACTTGTAAATTAAATCTCACTTTAACAAAAGTCGTAGAGCTCAAGAATTGTTTTGATGTCAAGGAACTGCCTATTTTCTGGTATCTGACAGAAAATATCTGACTGCAGGCTCCTTGCAATAAATTATCAAGTAAGGTAACAAGAGGAAGAGGATTAATGTATCCCATTTCTTACCTGTCATCCACCAAGACCACCACCACCACTACTCACCCCTTGTCCCCCCACCCTTCCAATAAGGTTCAGGGTTCTCCCTTTTTGGTTAAAGTCAGAGTTTAGGTGGTTAGAATGTTTCCACCAAAGAAGCCTAGGTAATAGGTGATATTTAAAGATCCCTTCTAGTCATAACACTCTGAGTAAAGGACGATCTAATGGTGAATGAAAGGATAAAATCTTAATTAGCAATTTTAGTGTAAAGTGTGGCATGAAGATGAACTCAAGATTTTTTAAGCATATACTCTAAAAGTACTAATAGTAAGCTTTGGTATGCTGAGGTAATATTGGCCTACTAGTAGCACAAAACAACCACTGGTACAATGGGATAAACCAATGCTGATATTGTTTCCAAATAAGAAACTAACTAAATCATAAATCTAGAATCTTGTGTAGATGAAACCCAAAACTGATCTGTTCAGAGTTTTCGTATTACCACTTCTGGTATCATGTTATGAAAAATATATTTAGGACTTAGTTAGTAATAACCTAAAGTATTTATACTAGGATACTTTGGGTTACTTCACTTAAAATTAGAGAATCTTAGAACTGGGTATAAAAGGATTTAAAGTCCCAATTTAAGTACTGTATGGATGACTCATCACAGGCATGACTAAAAACAAGATATAAGCTATTACATAAAGGCAAATGTAGATTTTTATACTGAAAAATTTGTTATTCTATTTCTTATCATTGAGATGAGGTAAAGTTTAATATATATCTTAAAAGAAATTAGTATTAACTTTTAACTTTATATATATGGTCCAAGATTTCTAAAGATACCTGAACTTTTAAAGATATTGAGCACTCAATTATGTGACTGCTGCCATCATGTGGTAATACTATAAAACTACAGGTATAGATGCATGTGTTCATTTTCCTAATTTTAGTAGAAGCAGCAAAACCACTATCCTCTTAGTTATTAACACAAGAAAATGCCAAAACTGTCTATAAAAAACAAATAATTATTAGGTCCCTATCTTTGGCTTCACTCAGGTTATAGCTTTTGCTAAATGTTAAATGTCAAAAATATACACACTTTTACATTGCTATTCCACTATTTTAGTAACGTGAAGAGCACTTTTTTGCAAATCTAGTGACTAAGGAATGCCTAAAGCTTTCCTGATTTTAGAGGAAACACATGAAGAAATAAGGAGATCTCTAACTGCCCATATCAATTTTGACTACAGTTAATCATTTCAATTTCTAAATTACTTTTCTTATTATTTCTTCCAAATAAGTTCTGTTTCTAGTTCTGGGAAGTACACAGTAGAGGCAGTATGAGATTTTTTAATCAGATCAAATTACTACACTGACATTAAAGTTGTATAACTCTGAATAAGTCACTGTATTTGCTTGGGTGTAAAAGTGGGATCCCACCACCTTTCTTACAAGGTTGCTAACTTCTCAAACTGAATCATGCCTAGTATAGTGTCAGTCACATAAGCTTTCAAATACTAGCTTCCACCCTCTTTCACCTCTAAGTGATAGTCCAGGTGGACTAGAATACAAGCCCTTTGAGAGTAGGGGAAGGATCTTATTCATTTTTGCACAAACTTCCAAGCCAACAAACTGCTGAATTAATGCATTTCATCACATCTGCTTGAAAAGATTCCCTTTATGTCTCATCACAATCACTTCCTTCATGTTTTATTTTACTAACTGGAAGATACATATTCCTAGATTATCAGGGAAACCACATACTTCAATATGTACTTAAACTACAGACTTACGGGCAGGCTTAGGTCACACATGCTACTCAAATTATGGTCCTATTAGAGATGCAGAATGTCAGGCCACACTTCAGACCTACTGAAGCACAATCTACATCTTAATAAGATCTCCAGATGATTCATACGCCCATTATAGATTGATAAACAGTGGTTTAAAGAATCCCAAGGTGGCTTATCCAAAGATTTCTACACCCGTTCTCTAGGAAACAGTGTCTTTGGTTCAAATAACTGGCCTTATTAATGTGTTTACGTGAGCTGGTTTGTCAAAATTCTTCCAAAAGCTATCTGAAAGCAGATCATGAGATGAGAGAGGGCAAGGAGAGAGTGCCAGAAATAGGGGCACAGAAGGCAGGCCTCATACAATAATAATTTAAGGTAGTAGCTATTAAGAAGGAATATAATTGGGTAGACACTGAAAAGTGAGATAGAAGTGCAATTAACTGATTTAGTAATTTGACAAAACTAAACACCTACTATGCTAGGCCAAACTCAAATAATAAAATCATCACTCCCTGGAGTTTAGTCCATTGAGCAAAACGTGACACCCTATTTCACTACACCAATCTGGTAATCATCAAAATAGAAGTGTATACAAAGTGTTATGGGAATTGAAAATAAAGTATCTATCTAAAAAAGCTTAGGAAAAACTCCACAGGTAAAGGAAGAATTCACTAAGAGGAAAAGGAAAGGGGCAATTCTGACAGAGAGAAATGCTTATACAAAGTCAGGGAGCAGTGAAAGAGCTGTGTCTCTGACAGAACTACAAGATTTTGATCCAAGCATTCTTAGGGAGAATATGGCAAAAGGGACTGATAAAATTGACAATATCCAAAAATAAGCAATTATCTCAATCCCCTTCTTTTTATTACCAAAGCCTTTGTTCAAGTTCTATTTTTCACCATGCCTTAACATGATTATGACTATTATGATTATTATTCCTCTCACTCCTTCTATCCAAGGAAATCTTTCTGAAACACAGTTCTGATCATGCCACTCCTCCAATCAAAATCCTTCAATAGGTAACTCAAGCCTACAGGAAAAGTCCAAATTCCTTAACATAATACTCAAGTCCCAGTTGGCCAGGGATTCAAAAGCACACTGAATCTGTTATCACCACTGCACAAGCCCTCCTAAGCCCTCCCTCTCAAATCCCTTCTGGCTGCCTCTTGTTTTTTTTATCCCATCTCCTGTTCAGTTGTTTTTATTCATCCTCAATGTACTGTCCCAGCTCTTCAACCTCAAACTTAGGGATTGCCTACTACTTTTGATTTAACAATCTTGAGGCATACTTAAATTAAACCTACTGATTCATCCATAATTGAAGCTGGATCAAAGAAATCAGGCTTCAGTTCTGTTCTCTCTCGTCTGTTCTTTGACGGAGGCTAAGAGGAAAAAAAGGAAGGAAGTTGATAATTGTCATATCTATAATAAGCCAAATAGTAACCAAAAAATTGAAATTATTAAGTGTTCACATGGTCTATGTAATTACAACTGTACCCTACAATACTACTTTAAATACTGTATATTCAAACTACAGAATGTTTAAAAATGCAAAAGCAATTCATTTGTGGAAAATTATTCTTAAAGGTGAAAACTGGAAAACCAATTTTTTAATTTTATTTTAAAAACGTCTCGGAATTCCTGCTGTGGCAAAGCAGTAATGAACCTGACCGCTATCCATGAAGGCTCAGGTTTGATCCCTGGCCTCACTCAGTGGGTTAAGGATCCGGCACTGCTGTGAGCTGTGGTGTAGGTTGCAGATGTGGCTTGGATCTGGCATTGCTGTGGCTGTGGTGTGGGCCAGCAGCTGTAGCTCTGATCCAACCCCCAGTCTGGGAACTTACATACTCTGCAGGTGTGGCCCTAAAAAGCAAAAAAAAAAAAAAAAAAAAAAAAGTCTCCCTCAACTTGCTTTCCTCTAAAGGCACCAAATCATACTATTCTAAAGACAAGCCATATTTAATAATTTCTTCCCTTTAAGGAGAATACACCAAGATAAACTGAGAAATACGATCAGAAGGCCTGGCTTATAATAGGTCTGTTGTACTGCTTACTAGTTTTGTCTCCTTGGAAAGGCTGTGTAAGCTTCAACATCTTCAATCCCTCCAACCTACCTCACAGAGTTGAATGAGCTGAAACATGTAGAAGCATTTTGTATATGATAAAGCCCTAACTATATATATGTCACACATATATAAAATCATATATATGATGTAATTATTAAATAATATACCCTTATATATATTCAACTTCCAAGTGTAAGTATTTTACTTTATTATCTGATATGGAAATTGGTCTCATATTAATAATGTACTATTTTCATAACAGTAAATAAATGCCAAATTATAAAGTGATATTATGCTTAATATACTATTAAGCAAGATATAGCCTTTAAATCCAAACATCCCCAAATTAATCTAAAAGTTTATCATCTTAAACCCTCACCAACCTCACCCTCTTTCTCAATCCCATCTCAAATAGCTAAACTCCTGGCAACTATTTTACTTAATTTTGCAAAACTTACTTTTCATGGCAAGTATTTCTTTCCTATAGTAAATATCCAACTTAACTTCCAAAAGATCTAAATTGAAAATCTTACAGAAATCATTGTCTTACCAAGTCTATATCCATGGTGTCGAAATCCATCCCCTCATTAAGATCTTCAATCCTCCCTTCTGAGGACATCATAACATCTTCAACTATTGGCTCTTCATCATCTTCCATTAGGCTTGTGCCACGCCGACTAGAGAAATACAAAACAAGGTCAAGATCAGAACCAAAGTTATGACTATTAATGTACTGGCAGCAACTATGTGGCTCTCTATATTCAAGAATAATGGAAAATGATGGAATTAAAGGTCAGGGAAAATGATTAGGCATTGATCATGTCATCAATGATGTCAAAACCCCAATGTCCACTCGTCTAAAAATGCTAAGGGGTCATGTTTATTCTACGTTACTTCAATACATTTAGCTTGATAGTTCTGACATCCTATATAAAAGTTCAATGAGAATTTCCCACATGGGAACAGATAAGATACCTCAAATCCTTTTTGAAAGTAGGCAGGATATAAATTAATAAACAAATATAAAACAGAGACCAAAGAAATGACACTTTCAGAATACATATATTTTCATTAATCTATAATGTTAATTTTATAATCACTCATTCACTGACTCACTACCTAAAATGTACCAGGCACTCACTCATTTTTATACAATGCCTAATATGTGCCAGACTTCTATTGTGACCTACAGATGCAAAATAAAAGATGAGTAAGACATGGTTCCTGCCCTCAAGGAGCTCACATTCTACTATGGGAAACAGAGAAAATTAATTATGACAAAGTATGATAAATATTGCAAGAGAAATATGCATTAAGTGCTATAAAGATACACTGAAAGAAGAGATTAATTCTGCTTCAGGAAGAAATGAGCAACATTTATGCTGAAACTTGCCCTCTGTGTCCTATGAAACTCAAAACTTAAGACATATATAGAAAAGTAAAATAAAAATTAAGACCAAAAATTTTGTTTATCACATAAAGAATAAACTCAAATTTCAAGTTCACAAATTAGCCCAGATCAGCATAATGGAATCAACATAACAGTAAAACTGAGAGTGACTTGTTCCCCAGTTTGGCTGACATTCCCTTCTTTTCTCATTCATTTAAAGATTCCACCCCAAAAATCAATTATTTACCGAATGCTTGCTTACAATTTAAATAATACTATGTTGGATCTTAAAAGATAACAAGACATGATGTCTAATCCAGGCTACCTGGATAAAAACATTGACAATGGTCCACATTTCCTAAGAGTTCTGAATAGTAAATGACAATTTTACTATATATTTGGTGGAGCCAACTGTGAAAGAAGTATGTGTGCTTTGGGGACTGTATGTTATAGAAAACCAGAAATCCATTCTGCACTTCATTTGGAGTATAAAGAAGATATATGTGTGGCGTAAACTATAAAAAAGAGAGATAATTTGGAAGTATTTCCAGTTATAGGACAGATACCATTACAGAACAATTGATATAAAAAGAAAATATTCAAGGTCTCAGGCAAGAGACCACTTACAGTACAAAAACTAGAAGAATCGTCTGCTAAGAATCATTTAACTATGTTAATTTCTTAGTCACCTGGGGAAGTTTATCTCTAAGAAGAATTAAAATGAATAACAAATACTGTATCTCTATGAGATGATGGATGTTCAGTAAACTTACTGTGGTCATCATTTCATGATATATGGAGATCAAATCATTACGCTGTACACCCGAAACTTATTCAGTGTTGTATATTAATTATAGCATAAAAGTGGAAGAAAAAAATTTAATCAACCAATCTACATACAAAAGAATAATAATAAATGGTACTGAGTAAAAAGACATTGTGAAAGATCTTTTTAGGGGAGACATATGGACCAAAGAATTACATGGCAGAATTATGGGGTGTTTGGATTGGTGACTGGTTGGAAGCTAAGAAATCACTTGTTGAATCCAGCATGAAGTAAGAGTATATACTAAAGAGACTGTGCCACAGAAACAGAATAGGGGACAGAACCAAGGGACAGTATAGAGAATGAACATATTAGACATATTAGGATCAGAATCCACATATGTGATAAAGTATACATTGTCTGAAGAAGTTCTTAAGACCACTATAGATAACTAGAGTGAATTTAAATAGACTACTACTCCCATGGCAAATGAAAAGTAGTTAAAATTCTCATCATTCAAAAACCAACAAAATGAAATATAAATTTTAAAAAGGTAGCAATTACTATCTTCCAGCATTAAAATATATACATTGTTACAAATACAAAGCTTTCAAACTCAAAAACCTAAATAACTAGAATCATCAGATCCTCCTCCTTTGTACCAAACATCTGAAGACTGCTTATATGCCGTTTCTTTTAGAGACTGAAGTTAATAAAAATTTATAAGACTCTCATACAGATTCCAGTAAAAACAAAGTATTTGAAAATTAAACTACATTTTTTTAGCATTGGACATTTATTCATTCAATGAACTTTATGTGCCAAGTAATAACAGGAAATGAAAGTGATCCCCATTAAGAGGTACAAACTATTATGTATAAAACAAGCTACAAGGCTACACTGTACAGCACAGACTATATCAATATTTTATAACAACTATAAATGGAGCATAACCTTAAAAATTGTAACTTACATAATATTGTACATCAACTATACTTCAATTAAAAAGAAAGAAGGAGGTCCCTGCCCTTAAGGAGCTCACAGTCTAGAGAAAGGGACATATTCAAAACAAACTATAATACAATGTGGTAAGTGCTAAAGAAACAAATATACATAGTGTTAAGGGAGCATAGATGACACCACAGCTTCACATAAGGTGACACCTGAGCTTGTTCTTTTACAATGATTTTACCAGTTGCCAGGGAACAGGGTATGATACTAAGATATAGGCAGGGGCCATATTTAGAAAGATCTTGCATGCCATGAGCTAAGGAGTTTGAATTGTATCTTGCAAGCAATGGGGAACCATAGAAAGGTTTTAAGGAAAAGAGTTACATGATCAGATTTGTATTCTAGAATAGCAATTCTTGATGGCAGTATGAATGATGGAGTGGTGGTGGTGGGGGGGAGTGAGTGAAGGAGGTTGGTGAGAGGATAAATGGGAGATTTGAGGGAAGAAAACGAGTTAGAAAGCTAATATTCAGTTCAGGTGAGAGACAAGGGCCTGAACTAAGGTAGGGAATCAATTAAGACGTAACAAAACTGTATTTTTAGCTATAGCTCTGTGTACCAAAATAAACAAGGATTCATATTTAAACTTTTCCAACAGATAACCTAAGATTGGTCCTGTAACTAACTAGTTAATATTTAACTTTAAAAGGATTTTTTATTCTGTTGGAAAGACCAATTTTTAGTTCCTTGATTGTTTCAGCTTAGTTACTTTAGAGAGTCTGCTGAAATTTTTAGATAAGGCACACATTAAAATATGTTAAAATGAATTAGTGAACTTCCTAGACTCAGACAATAAGGCACTCTCACTTACATGGCATGCTGAAGATTAGTTCGCAGTTTAACATAGCTCATTGCTGCTCTCTCCTGCTGTTGCCTTGCTTCCTCTTGTTGTCTTTGAGCTAACATCCATGTTACCTGCGTGCTTCAAGGAGAATTTTATTCTTCTTTTAACTTAACTTTTTTCTATGTAATTAATAAAGTTATAGTACAGAAAATGATCAAATGTACTTACTTATAATCAAGAGGAGTTTGATGATGTTCAGTCTGCATTGGATAGACACTCATGAAACTATCCTCAGGTCGTAATCTTTTGGGCTCTCTCATAATCGTTGAGGTGAGTTGTGGAGTCTGCATCATAACTGGGGTGTGCAGTGTTTGTTCTCTGCTTAGCCACATACTGTCACTACTACTGCTTTCTTCAGCTGAAAAAGAAAATTAACAGTGATGAAGTTTAGTTACTAATTTTGACTAAGTGTCTAATAGAACCTGTTCAAGTTAACAACATCTGGTTACCTTTCACATGCTGGTGCTTGGAACAGGGGGATACAAAGATATGTAAGGTGCAGTTCCTGCCACACCCTTCAGTCTAATCGTGGGAAAGAAAAACACAGGCAATTTAACACACTGTGGTAAGTGCTAAAAGAGAGGGAAGCACAGGTAGAATGGGATCAGTGAGAGAGATCAATGAGATCAGAGTTCAGAAGTGACTTCTGATTACAGCAGATACTGTGTGGACTGTGAAGTTTCCTATGCAGGAGGAAGAACATAAGCAAAAGCACTGAGGCATGACTAAACAAACCAAACTAATCTGCTGATATTTGGCAATTTTTGACCTGCAAAAATCATCAATTTCTTATGTTCAAACTAAGATTCTAGTACTTCTGGAGCAGACAGCAAAAGGTAAGGCAAGAATCAATTTAGGGAGTTCCCGTCATGGCTCAGTGGTTAACGAATCTGACTAGGAACCATGAGGTTGCGGGTTCGATCCCTGCCCTTGCTCAGTGGGTTAAGGATCTGGCGTTGCCGTGAGCTGTGGTGTAGGTCACAGACGCAGCTCAGATCCTGCGTTGCTGTGGCTCTGGCGTAGGCCAGCGGCTACAGCTCCAATTAGACTCCCAGCCTGGGAACCTCCATATGCCACGGGAGCGGCCCCAGAAAAGGCAAAAAAAAAAAAAATCAATTTATACAAAGTCTTATAAGCTGTGCTAAGGTGACAGGAATTGCTGCTGAAGGTTTTATGGGAAGTGATGTGATGAGTTACATGTTTTAGACAAAGTAAGTGATAAGAGTGTGGAGAGTGGGCTTGAGAATATGAAGATTATCACGAAGACTACCACAACACTGTAAATCAATTACACTTCAATAAAACTTTAAAAGTTGGGGGGAAAAAAGGTGTTCCCATTGTGGTGCAATGAGATTGGTGTGTCTCTGCAGTGTCAGGATGCAGGTTCAATCCCTGACCCAACACAGTGGGCTAAAGGATCTGGCATTGCCACAGCTCTGAGATCCAAGATCACAACTGCTAGGATCACATCCCTGGCCCAGAAACTCAAGAGGCCTTGTGGTGGCAGAAAGAAAGAAAAAAAGAAAGAAGGGAAGGGAGGAAGGGATGGAGGGAGGAAGGAAGAAAGAAAGAAGGAAGAATATGAAGAATAGTGAGCAAACAGGCCACTTAGGAGGATAACTGTGTAGACCAGGTAAGTTAGAGGTTCAGATGAGAAAAACTTCTTAAAATTTGTAGTGATATCCTGGGAACGCATCTTTTAATTTGATAACTATTTTCAAAAGAAGGAAAATTTATTTTAACTTTCTATAAATCATCAGTCCTAACTATTTTAACTAGTCAAAGATACTGTAAGATAGATTTCTCCCCAGACTGGAATACTGGGACTATATAACCAATCAAGTGTAAGATTGTATAAATTGTAAGCTTATGCATTTATATTAAAACAATCCATGGGACAATCAAGTTTTAAATACTAGTGGGTAATGATGTCCCATCACCTTGAATCTAGGCCCTGTGATTCTTTGATCAATAGAATATGATGGAAATTATGCTCAGTTTCTGGCCTTAAGAAAATGACAGCTTCCAAAGTCTTTGTCTCTTGGGACACTTGGTCTTAGAGCGTAGTCACATGCTGTAAGGAAGCCAAACAGCCACATAGAAAGGTCCACACATAACGTGTTCTTGGCAGACAATTCAGCTGAGGTCCCAGCTGACAGCCATCATCAGATATAGATATAAGTAAAAGTCCCCAGGCCCATTTTGAACCAACCTTACAGTATTAAGAAGCTAAGAGATTCAAGTGTCATAATATATTCTTACCTCTAAGATTATAGATAACAACTTATATTTCTATCGAGTTCTTTATGATTAATGACCTCTTGATAGAAATTTAAAAGTTGGAACCTCTCTGAATCTGTTGTTTCACTTAAACTCTTAGCTAACAATTGGCTCTAAAATACTGAGTCCATATTTCTGTGCATAGAGTATACAGTATGTAAACCAAGTACTCTAGAGTGACAATGCTTGGCTGTGCTACTTAATATCTTTGTGACCTTCAGGTAAGTTACTTCTCTGTACTAGTTTTCTCACCTAAAAAATGAGAATGTACCTAAAGAGTTGTGAAAACCTAATTTATGTGTATAAAATGCTTAAAACAGTACTTTCCACATAACTGGACACACTGTACAAAATATCATTTAATACACATCTCAAATTTTAAAATAAGGTGGCCCTTAATCAATTCAGTTGGTAAAGTTATGAAGAGAATAAACTATACTCTTACTGAGTGCAAGCTGCATGCCTTCAACCACTTTCCGTTTTCCTGTAGATGGTTTTGATTTTTTACTTCGCACAGTTGACCCCCTACTGCTGATTCCACTAATGACTGACATGGTGTCATCATCACCACCAGCTAGTAAAGAATTTCGGTATGACATCAGTGGAAGCCATACATCTTCTCTTCGGAGTGACATCTGAAAGGTCATGAACTTTTCCAAGTAAACATACCTTAAAAAGGAGTGGAGATCATTAGCTTTGATATATTAAATTGCCATAGTTTTCTTCCTTTTTGCTTATTCCTAATAATCTTAAGGCTCATACACTGCATAGAACATACAATGATTTAATTAGAGCTAAATTAAAAAGTAAATTAGAATGAAACAAAATAATGGTTGATAGTCCACACTTGCTCAAAGCATACAAAATAAGTGAAGGATATTAGTGTTCTCTCTCTCAAGATGTCTCTATTCTATCCTAACTGTACAGGTCATTTGTTAGAACAGACCTGAGTCATACTTCTGCAAAGAGGATTGGATTAAAAAAAAAAAAAAAATCAGGAGTTCCCGTCGTGGCGCAGTGGTTAATGAATCCGACTAGTAACCATGAGGTTGCGGGTTCGGTCCCTGCCCTTGCTCAGTGGGTTAACGATCCGGCGTTGCCGTGAGCTGTGGTGTAGGTTGCAGACTCGGCTCGGATCCCGCGTTGCTGTGGCTCTGGTGTAGGCCGGTGGCTACAGCTCTGATTCAACCCCTAGCCTGGGAACCTCCATATGCCGCGGGAGCGGCCCAAGAAATAGCAACAACAACAACAACAACAACAAAAAGACAGAAGACAAAAAAAAAAATCACACAACTTGGGTCCTAGTCCTAGCTCTACCAACCCCTGGCTGTGTGAGCAAGGGCATATTACTTCACTACTCAATCTCAGCCTCAACAGTATACTGATGAGCATTTTTGTCTCTATCATGATTCTCACATTAAATAATTCACAGCATTTCAGTTTAGGATCTTTTGAGCATCTAAGTCCCAGGCAATAGGGATAGATACAAAGGTGAATCAGATAAGGTCCCTACCTACAAAAAATGTTTCAAACTTACGGAAGCCTAATAGACTATCTATTGTTGGATTCAAGTATCACAAACACTCTATGGCTTATATATAATATGGCAATCAAAAATGAACTAACATTTGTGTGACTACTGTGTGCTAGATGTTCTCCTCTTGGGTTCTTTAGCTTTATTCCTAGAATCTTGTGAGGGAAACATTCTCTCCATTTGACAGATAAGAACAGAAAGGTTAAGAAAAGGTAATATACGAGTTCCCATTGGGGCGCAACAGTTAAGGAACCGACTTGTATCCATGAGAATGCAGGTTTGATCCCTCAGTGGGTTGAGGATCCAGCATTGTAGTGAGCTGTGGTGTAGGTCACAGACATATCCTGCATTGCTGTGGCTCTGGTGTAGGCCAGCGGCTGTAGCTCAAATTGGACCCCTAGCCTGGGAACCTCCACATGCTGCAGGTACGGCCCTAAAAAGACAAAAAAGAAAAAAAAGAAAAGTTAATATATCCATGGTCATAAAAATGAGAAAGCAGTGTAACTATGATTTAAATCTCAAGCTTCTGACAGAGGTTCAGTGTTTATTATTTAAATTAAATTTCAAATACATGAACAAAATTTTCATCAACTAAATGTAAACTGCAACCCAAATTTTGCTGTCATAATAACAGCTAATGCAAATCAATTCAGAACTACCAGTTTTGAACACTATTAAAGAGAAAGGATCTATCAGTTACAAACATACTGTTTGGTGCTGAAGAGTGGAGATTAGTATTCTGATCCAGAAACGGATAAATATGTGAGGTGCTAAATGTTAATTAACTTGATTATGGGAATCCTTCCACAATGTGTGTGTATATATGTGTATATTAATTCATCATGTTGTACACTTTAAAGATACTACAGTTCTATTTGTCAATTATACCTCAATAAAGATGAAAAAAATTTTTAAGGATTTTAAAAGCAGATCAGTTGGACTGTGTGAATCTTATTTAAATCCTAATTAAATCAAATGAACTGTAAAAATAAAAGCCATTTATGACATCTGAGACTACTAGAAATTTGAACAATAAATGGGTTTTTAATAAAATTAAGGAACTCTTGTTTATTTCTTAAAAAATCTAACCATTTTGGCCACAGTATAGCATTCCATTGTTTATCTATCTATTGATCCCATTTTCTAGCTGACAGTTTGAGTATTTAGTCAAATTCTTTTAGAGTTTCTCTAGGGTATCTACCTATGACTCGAATTACTAGACCATGAGGTAGGGCTAACCTTAAACTTTACTAAGCATTGCCAAATATTTCCACAAAATGATCCTGCATCAATGTACTCTGCCACTAGTAATATCCAAAAGTCTCCACTGCTCCACATCCCTGGCAATACTTGGCACTATCAGATTTCTTAAATTTCTGCTTATCCGCTAGGTGAGAAATGTTTTTTTATTACTTTTACTTGTATTTCTATAATTAATAGTCTCGGAGTTCCCGTCGTGGCGCAGTGGTTAACGAATCCGACTAGTAACCATGAGGTTGCGGGTTCGGTCCCTGCCCTTGCTCAGTGGGTTAACGATCCGGCGTTGCCGTGAGCTGTGGTGTAGGTTGCAGACGCGGCTCGGATCCCGCGTTGCTGTGGCTCTGGTGTAGGCCGGTGGCTACAGCTCCGATTCAACCCCTAGCCTGGGAACCTCCATATGCCGCGGGAGCAGCCCAAGAAATAGCAACAACAACAACAACATCAACAACAAAAGACAAAAAAAAAATTAGTCTCAATGAAATTTTTAACTGGGATAAATTCATATATAATAAAATGCACAGAAATTAAGAATAAAGTTGGATCAGTTTTACAAATGAACACAACCACATAACCCATACATCTATAATTAAGATACAGGATGTTTCCATGACCCTAGAAAGAATACCCTGTATCCCCTTTCCCATTAAGTTTCTCCAGCCCTAGAAGTAACCATTATTGTGATTTTTATCACCATAGATTAATTTTGTCTGCTTTAGAATTTCATAAAATATCTATATAATATTTAAATGCAAAATACTGGTGGACTTTCAGAAGACATTGTCTATACTATGAGTTATTCATATTCTTCTGTCCTTTTATACCTCAAAGCTTTGGGTTGGGGGTGGGATGGGGGTGAAAGAAGATCTTGAAACTTTAATTCCATTTGTTGGGCTCTCAGAATGTAAGCCACCATTTTAGGAGACACACCATAAAAATAACCTGTTTAAATGGTCTGTGAGGACAGGACTACTAGCGAAAGTACAAAGATAAAAGGGGAGGAGGGGTAGGAAGGGAGAGACACATTTCTACTTTTCAGTGTAATCACAACTCAGAACAGACCAATATGCTCCTGATGGATCAGTGATATTACTGTCTGTTAAATGCTCCTTCCTTGGTTATAAGCAAAGAACACAAATAAGAATACACGAAGCATTCCAGTTATACCCCTAAAGCCATAACTAACTGGTAAGGCACTCACAGAACTAAAATTATGTATTATGCATAAAACAGTTATAATCCTTAAATTATACAAATTACAAAGTTTTTAGTGCATTAATGCAATCCTACAAATCTAACATGAGAGACATACCAAGTACAACAATCTTTAAGAATTCCAAAACAGGAGTTCCCATCAAGGCACAGCAGAAACGAATCTGACTAGGAACCATGAGGTTGTAGGTTCGATTCCTGGCCTCACTCAGTGGGTTAAGGATCCGGCGTTGCCAAGAGCTGTGGTGTAGGTCGCAGACGCAGCTCAGATCCTACGTTGCTGTGGCTCTGGTGTAGGCCAGTAGCTATAGCTCTGATTGGACCCCTAGCCTGGGAACCTCCCTATGCCGCGGGTTCGGCCCTAAAAAGTGGTTAACGAACCCGACTAGGATCCATGAGGAAGCAGGTTTGATCCCTGGACTTGCTCAAGAGGGTCGGGGATCCATCGTTGCCGTGAGCTGTAGTGTAGGTCACAGACGCGGTTTGGATCCCGAGTTGCTATAACTGTGGCACAGGCTGGCAGCTGTAGCTCCGATTTGGCCCTTAGCCTGGGAACCTCCATATGCCACAGGTGTGGCCCTAAAAAGACCAAAAAAAAAAAAAATCCAAAAAAATAAAATAAAATAAAGAATTCCAAAACAAAATTAAATAGAGTATTTCTAGCAAATACATACACTGTTCTTTTGTCTTGTCGGAGTAGTTTAGAAGAAAATTCACTGAGAATATCAAGAAATGCCAAATTCAAAGGTGGATGGCTCTCTCCTTGTGGATTAGGCTCTTTAAAAGCAAATTCTATGCCATCTCTGCAACAACAACAAAGACAAATGTAAATATATTTACATTTTATACCACTGTTACTTTCTCTAAAACACACATACACACAGCACAGCTGGTCTTTTATTTCAAACGTGGTTTGGTATATCTACATTCTTTCCTCAGTTCTCTGCAGAGAACCCAAATTCTTTCACATAATGATCAATAAATGTTACGCATTTTTTAAGACCTAAAGGAGATCTATAACACAGGGGATTAACTTATAATGATTAAAGACTCGTTTAAGAATAAAGTTCAAAAATTAAACTCTACTCAGGACCTATTTTAACTACATTTAACAACAAATACCTCTATTAATCAAGACAACAACCCAACATTACAGACTATCAAAACGATGACTAAAAAAAAAAATCCAGATTAAACCAGGGAGGAAAGAAATAAGGATATTATATGAAGTAAATAATGTTATTACTTCTTAAAATAATTACTACATGTGTGGCCCTTAAGCATTAGCTAAAATTACCATCCAAAGTATTAAAAAGCATACAAAGAAATTTGAGACTTTTAGAGCAAAGTGAAAAGGAGAGAGTGAATTAAAGTTGAGGAAAGTATGGGACTAACTCAAAGAGCAGAATAATTTCTGAAGGGAGTCATTTAACACTTTCATAACTAAGTAAGCAATAAGAATTTTAAAAGACACAAATAAAAGAGGGCTTTCAATGAAACAAAGTTAAAGCCTCTTGATTTTTCCAAAGGCAAGCCTCTTTATTCACAATAAAGAGACAAAGGGCATTAATATCCATGTGTTTGTTATGTTAGAGCTCTAAAATGCACTCATACTTAAAAGTAAAACTGATCACTAAATTATGTGCCTAAAATAAAATCAGATGATTTCCAGTTTTGATAAGGCAAAGGAAACATGCAGACAGAGTAAAGGTTGTGGCTCAGAACACAAGAAAAGATAGCTACAAAACAGAGAATAGGACCAAAAACAGAAAACTTGAAAGAAAGGAATCACATCTCAAAAATTTCTCTACCTAGCAGTGAGATAATGTGACAAAAACTGTTAAAAGAGATTTTATAATACCTGATGTATATGTTGCTTTTCTTCACATAATTTATAAAAATTTTGTATGGTTTTAATTAAAGCAAAGACTTTCTATAAAAGAAAGATGTTTTAGTCCCAATTCATGTGTCAATGGAGACAGCACTACAACTGGTTCTTAAGAAAGGAGACATGTCATAGATTTGTAAATAAAGTAATAAAGATCAACTGAATTTGGTTATTCTGTTTAAGAGCAAGATACAAAAAACCTTCATGATTAACGAACAGGAGAGCTGAATAAAATATTTGGAAATTACTTGTGTAGCATAGCAATGGCCTCTCTTGTTTTTAACTGATCAAGTCCAAAAGTTAAAGCAAAACGTCGAGCAAGTTCTTTTATGCCGCTGAAAGTTGAGGATGATCTATCAAAATTATAGCCATTTTCCTGTATCATTTCATTAAAAAGCTGTTTGGAAAGAAATAAAGCATGTTAAATTTTTAAATAATTATGTATTATTAATACCTAATTTTAAAATACCACTTTTTTTTTTTTTTTTTTTTTGGGCCACACTCACGGCATGTTTCCAGGTCAGGGAATGAACCTGTACCACAGCCAAATGCTGTACCTGCTGAGCCACCAGAACTCCCAAAATACAGTTTTGGTTTTTTTTTTTTTTTGGTCTTTTGAGGGCCCCACCTGTGGTATATGGAGGTTCCCAGGCTAGGGGTCTAATCCAAGCTATAGCCGCCGGCCTACACCACAGCCACAGCAACGCCAGATCCTTAACCCACTGAGTGAGGCCAGGGATCGAACCCAAAATGTCATGGTTCCTAGTCAGATTTGTTTCCGCTGCACCACGACAGGAACTCCCAAAATACATTTTATATTTAAAATACATTTGATGTTCTATAAATGAGGCATTGCATTTATTCTAAAACATGGATTTTTAAAAGCATGATACAAATGACCAAAATTGCAGCACTTATATACTCAGACTAGAGGTAGTTATTGACATTATAAACTCTTTAGATTAGTTTAGACAGAATTCTTTTCTGCTGGTATTATCTTCACATCAAGAAGTTTTATCATAAAGTGAGCGAAAAAAAAAATAAAAATTTTCAACTATCAAAAGGTGAAAGTCTTCAACAGATAATGGCTACTACTTAAGAATACAATGCAGAGTTCCCTTGTGGCACAGCAGGTTAAGGATCCAGCATTGTCACTGCAGTGGCTGGAATCGTTGCTGTGGCCCAGAACTTTCACATGCTGCAGGTGTGGCCAAAAACAAACAAACAAAAAACCGATATACAGTGCAACGAGTACTAATCTGCTGGGGACGTAAATTGAGGTATCCTTCTGGCAACCTGTAGTGAAAGTTTTAGAATTTTCATGTCCTATGACAAAAGCAATTGTAATGATCGGACTTTATCCGAAAGGAATGATAATAGTAATATATGTGTATAATACATTGGTACAAAAATGTTTGTTTCAGTGCTACTTATAAGGGCAAGAATTGTAAAAGACCTCAACATCAAGCAAGAGAGCTTGGTTACATTATAGTTCCTCTATAAAATGGAATACTACACAGTCATTAAAAAATGCAGAGGAAAGTACTTAACGGCAGGAAAGTGTTCAGGATTTATTAATATGAAAAATTCAAGATTTCAAAATAGACCACACAGTATGATTTTTTTTTTGTCTTTTGTCTTTATAGGGCCACACCCACAGCATATGGAGGTTCCTGGGCTAGAGATATAATCAGAGCTACAGCTGCTGGCCTACACCACAGCCACAGCAATGCCAGAGCCTTAACCCACTGAGCGAGGCCAGGGGTCGAACCTGCAACCTCATAGTTTCCAGTCAGATTCGTTTCCCCTGCACCATGACAGGAACTCCAGAGCTTTTATATTTGTAAAATGAAATAAGATTTTACAGAGGCATAAAAACATTAGGAAGGCTATTATAAATAAAATGTGGAGTTCCCATTGTGGCTCAGTGGGTTAAGGACCTGATGTCTTCATGAGGATGCAGGTTCAATCCCTGGCCTTGCTCAGTGGGTTAAGGACCTGACACTGCCACAAGCTGTAATGTTAACTTGCAGATGTGGCTTAGATCCTGTGTTGCTATGGCTGTGGTGTAGACCACACCTGCAGCTCCAATTTGACCCCTAGCCTGAGAACTTCCATATGCTGTAGGTACAGCCATTAAAAAAAAAAAAAAAAAAAAAGAGTTCCCGTCATGGTTCAGTGGAAATGAATCTGACTGGCATCCATGAGGACCCAGGTTCGATCCCTGGCCTCATTCAGTGAGTGGGTTAAGGATCCAGCATTGCTCTGAGCTGTGGTGTAGGCCGAAGATGTGTCTCAGATCCCGTGTTGCTGTGGCTGTGGCCAGCAGCTACAGCTCTGATTCGACCCCTGGCCTGGGAACCTCCATATGCTGCAGGTGCGGCCCTAAAAAGACAAAAAGAAACAAACAAAAAAAAATTAAAACATTGCTAAGTGAAAAAAATTAAGGGTAAGTTGTATTTTTTTCTAGTTTTCCTAGAATATTTTCTAAACTTTCTATAGTGAACAGCTGTTATTTCACAGCAAAAGAAAAATTATTTAAATGCTGCCTTTAAATATGCTAAATTCTATTAATTTGAATAAAGAAATTCCAGATATGCAAATGAAATTAATATTTTTTCAAACCTAGATTTCTAAAAAGCAAGAAAGTTTACCAAAGTGAAATGGGTTGGGTTATGTTTTACATGCATTTATTTGGTCTCCAGAGGGAAAACTATACTAAGGAAAATGATTTTTAATTAAACCTGCCCTGCCACTGCCAAAATGAAAATGACTGCTGTACTTTGATCATAAGATTGATAAATGCTCATTAAAATACATGTGGAAATGTACAAAGAAAAAGGTAAAATTCACCTGAAACCTACCAAAGCAACATTTTGGTGATTGTTTTTTCGAAACAGATATAAAGATATGCACAAGGTTATATATTTTATTCTCAAACTGTACATTGCAGAGATCTTTACAAAATAATGAATACAGACCTACACTAATTTTAAGTGCTACACAATACCCACTGAAGAGATGTGCTACACAATATATTCATCTGATATCCTATCAGAGGACATTTGGATTATTTCAAATTTCTTGCCATTATAAACAATTTTGCCATGTATATAATCTTGTACACCCATTTTTGCAAACTTGTCCTATTACTACTGTGGATAAATTTCTAAAAGTAGTATTGCTGACTTAAATGGCATACACATTATAAATTTTGAAATACATTGCTAAACTGCCTGCCAGGAATGTTGAACCAATATGTATTGCTGACATACATGTTTTTCCCATACATTAGGCAGCTGTAGGTTTTGCCAGTCTCAAAGCAAAAAATGATCTTACTTGCACAATATCTACTAGTGAGACTGAGTATCTGGCATTCCCACTTTTATGAATTGTCTATTGCACCCTTTGTCCAGTTTCTGACTGTTACCTTGAAAACTATTAAGTGTTTATTATGTTAATCTAAAGCCAGTACTCTTCTCAAGTCTTACCTGTTGCAAACTGAGAATAAGGGTCTTTGCACACTGAATTTTGTCTATCTGCCTTGTTTTACTCATTGTTTCTTTGATGATATCTCCATAGTCATTATAATACTAGAAAAGAAATTTGAGCAAATTAGAGCTTTGTCTCTAAAAACTATTGGACAATAAAACTAATTTTAGGTTAGTCATTTAAGGAAATTACAAAAGTGAATTTGGTTAAAATTATGCCTTCAAAGACATAAAAGAATGTTACTGAAACTTTTTTAGCATTTCTAAACATATAATCCCTAACATCAGTAAATTCAGAAATATCAGTTAAGATCACAGTAAGCTCCAGAGTTGGTTTTAAGGAGATATACCATATAACAATAAGTTATACAGGTTTTTCAGAAATAAATCAAAGGATAGAAACAAAGGACTTATGTTCTTTGTGAACTATTTAGACAACGAATATAATCACAGCTACTTTGATAACTTATTCACTGCTACTGGCATTTAGTTCATGTAGTTTCCAACTGTATTAATTTGACTTATACAAACTAATAGCCTGTTAACAACATTTAAAAGACAACTTATTTTTTGTGTGGTATTTATACATTATACATGAATTTTTCTTCTAACTTAAGATCTTATTTCAAAATGCACACATAAAGACCAGAGATAACAGGATAACCATGCCTCTATTTGACTAATAAAATTGACTTTAGTCTACAATGCCTAAGTCTGAAAGTTTAAAACTTGCAAAATGGTTTCAAAAACAACTTTAGGTAAAAAAAGAAAAAATCTAGCAAGCAGCATGCCACATAAGTTTCAAAGTACTTTATAATGGTGCTAATGTTCCATCACATACGAAAGTATTCCAAAAAGAGAATTAACTAGGTTTTGAAAAAAATGTATTCTATATTTTTTTGTGAAAGCAAAGGCTTAAAATTACATTTATAATTAGATTTTACTTTAAAAAAGGTAAATGTGGTTAAGATAATTACAGAAAATTATCTTACCACATGTAGTAACATTCGGTTAGTAAAATCAACAATATCCTTTCTACTACTTAAAAGTTAAAGAATCTTACATGTATTTATGGTAATTGTGAATAACTTATGGTGAATCAAATCAGAATTTTCAGAGCTTAGGGAACCTTAGCTATCACAATGACACAGATAAAGAAAGGCAGGACACAAAAAGCAGGAGTCGCAACGCTCATATCAGACAAAATAGACTTTAAAACAAAAGACATAAAGAAAGACAAAGAAGGACACTACTTAATGATTAAGGGATCCATCCAAGGAGAGGATCTTACTATCGTCAACATATATGCCCCAAATATAGGAGCACCCAGATACATACAACAAATATTAAGAGACATAAAGGGAGATATTGATGGGAATACAATCATAGTAGGAGACCGTAATACCCCCCTCACACCAATGGACAGATCCTCTAGACAGAAAACCAATAAAGCAACAGAGATCCTAAAGGAAACAATAGAAAAGTTAGACTTCATTGATATCTTCAGGACACTACATCCAAAAAAAGCAGAATACACATTCTTCTCAAATGCTCATGGAACATTCTTAAGAATCGACCACATATTGGGACACAAAGCTAATCTCAATAAATTTAGGACCATAGAAATTATCTCAAGTATCTTCTCTGACCACAATGCCAGGAAATTAGAAATCAACCATGGGAAAAGGAAAGAGAAAAAACCTACTGCATGGAGACTAAACAACATGCTACTAAAAAACCAATGGGTCAATGAGGAAATCAAGAAGGAAATTAAAAACTACCTTGAAACAAATGATAATGAAGACACAACCACTCAAAATCTATGGGATGCTGCGAAAGCAGTGCTCAGAGGGAAATTCATAGCAATACAGGCCTTTCTCAAAAAAGAAGAAAGATCCCAAATGGACAACTTAACCCTCCACCTAAATGAATTAGAAAAAGAAGAACAAAAAAGTCCTAAAGTCAGCAGAAGGAAGGAAATTATAAAGATCAAAGAAGAAATCAATAAAATAGAGACTCAAAAAACAATAGAGAAAATTAATAAAACCAAGAGCTGGTTCTTTGAAAAGGTAAACAAAATTGACAAACCCCTGGCCAGACTCACTAAAAAGAGGAGAGAAAGAACCCAAATAACCAAAATTAGAAATGAAAAAGGAGAAATCACAACGGATACAGCAGAAATACAAAAAACCATAAGAGAATACTATGAACAACTATACGGCGACAAGTTTGACAATCTGGAAGAAATGGACAATTTTCTAGAATCTTACAGCCTGCCAAAACTGAATCAAGTAGAAACAGACGAACTGAACAGACCCATCACTAGAAATGAAATTGAAGAGGTCATAAAATCACTCCCTACAAATAAAAGTCCAGGACCAGATGGCTTCACAGGTGAATTCTATCAAACATATAAAGAGGAATTGGTGCCCATCCTCCTGAAACTCTTTCAAAAGGTTGAAGAAGAAGGAATACTCCCAAAGACATTCTATGATGCCACCATCACCCTCATTCCAAAACCAGACAGAGATACCACCAAAAAAGAAAACTATCACCCAATATCATTGATGAATATAGATGCAAAAATTCTCAACAAAATCTTAGCCAACCGAATCCAACAACATATCAAAAAAATTATACACCATGACCAGGTTGGGTTCATCCCAGGTTCACAAGGATGTTTCAACATACGCAAATCAATCAGCATCATACACCACATTAACCAAAAAAAAAGTCAAAAATCATATGATCATCTCAATAGATGCAGAAAAAGCATTTGACAAAGTCCAACATCCATTCATGATCAAGACCCTCGCCAAAGTGGGTATAGAGGGAACATTCCTGAATATAATCAAAGCCATTTATGATAAACCCACAGCAAATATAATCCTCAATGGGGAAAAACTGAAAGCCTTCTCACTCAAATCTGGAACAAGACAGGGATGCCCACTCTCACCACTGCTCTTCAACATAGTTTTGGAAGTCCTAGCCACAGCAATTAGACAAACAAAAGAAATAAAAGGCATCCATATAGGAAGAGAAGAGATAAAACTGTCACTGTATGCAGACGACATGATACTATACATAGAAAACCCGAAGGACTCAACCCCAAAACTACTTGAACTGATTAATAAATTCAGCAAAGTAGCAGGATATAAGATGAACATTCAGAAGTCAGTTGCATTTCTGTATACCAGCAATGAAATATTAGAAAAGGAATACAAAAATACGATACCTTTTAAAATTGCACCTCACAAAATCAAATACCTCGGAATACACCTGACCAAGGAGGTAAAGGACCTACATGCTGAGAACTATAAAACTTTCATCAAAGAAATCAAAGAAGATGTAAAGAAATGGAAAGATATTCCATGTTCCTGGATTGGGAAAATCAGTATTGTAAAAATGGCCATCCTACCCAAAGCAATCTACAGATTCAATGCAATCCCTATCAAATTACCCATGACATTTTTCACAGAACTAGAACAAACAACCCAAACATTTATATGGAACCACAAAAGACCCAGAATTGCCAAAGCAATCCTGAGAAACAAAAACCAAGCAGGAGGCATAACTCTCCCAGACTTCAAGAAATACTACAAAGCCACAGTCATCAAAACACTGTGGTACTGGTATCAAAGCAGACAGACAGACCAATGGAACAGAATAGAGAATCCGGAAATAAACCCTGACACCTATGGTCCATTAGTCTTTGACAAAGGAGGCAAGAACATAAAATGGGAAAAAGAAAGTCTATTCCGCAAGCATTGCTGGGAAACCTGGACAGCTGCATGCAAAGCAATGAAACTAGAACACACCCTCACACCATGCACCAAAATAAACTCAAAATGGCTGAAAGACTTAAATATATGACAGGACACCATCAAACTCCTAGAAGAAAACATAGGCAAAACACTCTCTGACATCAACATCATGAATATTTTCTCAGGTCAGTCTCCCAAAGCAATAGAAATTAGAGCAAAAACAAACCCATGGGACCTCATCAAACTGAAAAGCTTTTGCACAGCAAAGGAAACCCAAAAGAAAACAAAAAGACAACTTTCAGAATGGGAGAAAACAGTTTCAAATGATGCAACCGACAAGGGCTTAATCTCTAGAATATATAAACAACCTATACAACCCAGCAGCAAATAAGCCAATCAATCAATGGAAAAATGGGCAAAAGACCTGAATAGACATTTCTCCAAAGAAGATATACAGATGGCCAACAAACACATGAAAAAATGCTCAACATCACTGATTAGAGGAGAAATGCAAATCAAAACTACCATGAGATACCACCTCACACCAGTCAGAATGGCCATCATTCATAAGTCCACAAATAACAAGTGCTGGAGGGGCTGTGGAGAAAAGGGAACCCTCCTGCACTGTTGGTGGGAATGTCAACTGGTACAGCCACTATGGAGAACAGTTTGGAGATACCTTAGAAATCTATACATAGAACTTCCATATGACCCCGCAATCCCACTCCTGGGCATCTATCCGGACAAAACCCTACTTAAAAGAGACACGTGCACCCCATGTTCATTGCAGCACTATTCACAATAGCCAGGACATGGAAACAACCCAAATGTCCATCCACAGAGGATTGGATTCGGAAGAGGTGGTATATATACACAATGGAATACGACTCAGCCATAAAAAAGAATGACATAATGCCATTTGCAGCAACATGGATGGAACTAGAGAATCTCATCCTGAGCGAAATGAGCCAGAAAGACAAAGACAAATACCATATGATATCACTCATAACTGGAATCTAATAGCCAGCACAAATGAACATCTCCTCAGAAAAGAAAATCATGGACTTGGAGAAGAGACTTGTGGCTGCCTGATGGGAGGGGGAGGGAGTGGGAGGGATCGGGAGCCTGGGCTTATCAGACACAAGTTAGAATAGATTTACAAGGAGATCCTGCTGAGTAGCATTGAGAACTTTGTCTAGATACTCATGATGCAACAGAAGAAAGGCTGGGGGAAAAATGTAATTGTAATGTATACATGTAAGGATAACCTGACCCCCTTGCTGTACAGTGGGAAAAGAAAAAAAAAAAAGAAAAAAAAAAGAAAGGCAGGACACAAAAGCTACTGAGTTACTCAAGGTCACAAGTTGCAGAGTAACTATATCATCTAGTTCTTCTGATTGCTGAAACATTTTTTTTTTTACACTACATCAAGCAGGGGAGAGAGACACTACCCTGTTGTTTTAAACTAAATCACAAATGCAATTTCTACTAGTGACAGTTACTCTAAGACAAGCTGCTTCCAATATTCCAAATGCAAATGAACTCAATAAACCCAAAATGTTCATTAATGGAGGAGTAGAGGTATGAGAAAATGTTACTGAAAATGTTAAATATTTTAAAAGAGATTTCTTTTATACTAGAAAAGTAATTTACTATTAAAAATTCAATGGCAACCAAACATAAAAGTGATAGAAAAATATCTTGCTATCTATTTCTTCAACTTTACCTTCATATACTGCTTGAAGATATCTGCAGCTGTATTCATCTCCACCACAGTATATACAATTAACTTACAAAATGCTGCAAGTAAATTTCTCCTTTTGTGCAGAGCTTCAATTTTACTGGCTTCATCCTCCTGCTGACCATCTGGGAAAAAAGTTCCAAATATTAAAGAAAAAACTGAATAAAATAAAAATTATTATCACTCAATATAAAAAAAGACCAGGGCATTTATTCCAATTGACAAAATTTTTGTGATGTCAAGTAATAATCGGAAGGCTGATGAACATGGAACAGGAACAAGTGGACTGAAGAAGAGGATTGATATTTAGTGAAGTCAGGCTAAGCTTGCCTAACACATTCATCTATTTCCATAATAGGATAGTTTGATGATAGACCTGTATATTCAATCTCTATTACTTAAGGCTCTTTCTTCCCTAGGGCCAGACAACCTAAGAAATTCTCCCATCCCTTCTAAAGATGACCCCACCCCACATCGAACCCAACTTCTATTGACAGATACTTCCTTTATATATATATTACAGATATTCAATCAGACTGGCCTAGAAACCATTCTGTCTTTTTAAGATAATTTCACATATTTCTGCTCTGATCCATTATGTGAGATCATGATACTCAGTTATCGAAGGGGCAAAATTATTTTGAAATTCATCATTGAGAAAACTGGACTACAGGCTCCTCCAAGTACTGTCGAAGGATTGTTTCTAATTACTTGAAACTGTGAATAAAATGTAATGAAGCCTTTTACATAAAAAGCTATGCGAAAAATTTTCCTCTTGAAAAATTTTACAAATGAAATTACTTTTTTATCAAAAACATTCTGTATAGGAGTTCCCATCGCAGAAACGAATCTGACTAGGAACCATGAGGTTGTGGATTCGATCCCTGACCTCACTCAGTGGGTTAAAGGATCCAGCGTTGCCATGAGCTGTGGTGTAGGTTGCAGACACGGCTTGGATCCTGCGTGGCTGTGGCTGAGGTGTAGGCTGGCAGCTGTAGCTGTGATCGGACCCCTAGCCTGGGAACCTCCATATGCGACAGGTAAGGCCCTAAAAAGCAAAAATATTGTATATAAAATAACAACTCTTTTATAACAAGTTTTTACCCTGTCTCTGAAAAGCCTCAATAATTGCTAATAAATTAAAACCAAATTTTGAGGATAGGAATTTAAGACAGACCATCTAAAAAGTTCTGTTATTACAATTACCTATTCCAGAAAGCCAAAGTGATCTGCTTAAAAACTTATACTGTTTATTTTTTAATGGTATATTGAACATATAAGCTAACTTTTTCCTTTATGACTGTGATTATAATGGATTTCTTGCTTTCTTTCCTTTTTGTCTTTTTAGGGCATCACCTGTGGCATATGGAAATTCCCAGGCTAGGCGTCGAAGTGGAGCTGCAGCTACTGGCCTACACCACAGCCACAGCAGTGTGGGATCCGAGCCCCATCGGCAACTTGCACCATAGCTCACAGCAATGTCAGATCCTTAACCCACTGAGCAAGGCCAGGGATCGAACCTGTATCCTCATGGATACTAGTCAGATTTGTTTCTGCTGAGCCATGACAGAACTCCTATAAGGGATATCTATACAGTATTATTTCCAATCATTGTTCAGTACTGCTCTCAGGAACTGGAGGTATAAAGACTTACTCCCCCCAAAAACTATATTACCCAGATATGAAGAATTTTTTTTGAGCCTGATTTATAGTTTTCTTCACTTCTTATCAAAAATTAGCCACCTTTTCTCCTGTGGGGATTAAGGAATGTTAGAGAAGTCCTAACACAATGGGCCTTTTCAAAGATGTCAGATGCCATTATTGTGTTGTCAGCGGCCCTAGGAACATTCCCTACTTTACTCTCCCCTTCGAATCTGATGTTGGTTAACAAATCAAATAGTCATGGGTCTATGGTACCAAAGGTTAGATGAGTATGAAAAACAATGGAAACTATCCTATGTTGCTGATGGGAGGATAAAAGACTAAAACTACTTTGGAGAATAATCTGACAACACTTGGTCAAGTTTAAGATGCATACAGACCCTATAATCTAACAATTCCATTCTTAGATATACAGGCACAATGGTGATATTGCAGGTTTGATTCCAGACTACCTCAATAAAGGGAATATCACAATGAGTCACATGAATTTTCTGGGGTCCCAGTTCATATAAAAGTTATGTTTACACTACACACTGTAGTCTAAGTGCAATAGCATTACATCTAAAAAAAAAAAGTACCTATCTTAAATAAAAAAAAAAAACTTCATTGCTAAAAAAATGGTAATCATCATCTAGGCTCTCATGAGAGTTGGAGTAATAACATCAAAGATTACTGATCACACGGGAGTTCCCATCGTGGCTCAGTGGTTAATGAATCCGACTAGGAACCATGAGGTTGCGGGTTCGATCCCTGCCCTTGCTCAGTGGGTTAACGATCCGGTGTTGCCGTGAGCTGTGGTGTAGGTGCAGACACAGCTCAGATCCTGCATTACTGTGGCTCTGGCATAGGCTGGTGGCTATAGCTCCAATTGGACCCCTAGCCTGTGGGAACCTCCATATGCTGTGGGAGCGGCCCTAGAAAAGGCAAAAAGACAAAAAAAAAAAAAAAAAGGATTACTGATCACAGTTCACCATGACAAATATAATGGAAAAGTTTGAAATGGTGCAACTACTACGAAAATGAGTGACATAGAAACATGAAATGAACACATGCTACTGGAAAAAAAGGCACCAAGAGACTTGCCTGATGCAGACTGTTACAAACCTTCGATTTGTAAAAACAAAACTAAAAAACTATGTCTATAAAGTACAATAAAAGGAGGTATGCTTGTACACTAGGAAAAGCACTTGCACATGCTCAAGGAGATAAGTATAAGAACATTTCTGTGGAGTTCCCGTTGTGGCACAATGGAAATGAATCTGACTAGGAACCATGAAGTTGCGGGTTTGATCCCTGGCCTCGCTCTGTGGGTTAAGGATCCGGCGTTGCTGTGAGCTGTAGTGTAGGTTGCAGACACGGCTCGGATCTGGTGTTGCTGTGGCTCTGGCGTAGGTCAGCAGCAACAGCTCTGATTAGACCCCTAGCCTGGGAACCTCCATATGCTGCAGTGCGGCCCTATAAAGACAAAAAAAAAAAAAAAATTCTGTAATACTATTTGTAATAGGTGACAAAAAAGGAAACAACCTGAATGTTCATCAATATGAAAATGGATAAAGTGTGGTTAATTCATATCACATAGTATTCAGCAATCAGGATGAATAAACTATAACCACATGCTGACACTGACAAATTTCAAAAATAATGTTAACTCAAAAAAGCAAGATGCAAAATAAAATGTTCAACATGATACCATTTATGTGGAAGCTAGAAGAGAAAATAAACTACATATTACTAAAAGATAAACAAATTCCTAGTAAAATAAAATTGAAATGCAAAAGCATGATAAACACCAAATTCAGGATAGCAGTTATCTCTAGGAAAAAAGAATACTGGAATTGTGGAAGTAAACAAACAAGGGCTTCTTGTGCATCCATGTTTTATTCTTTTAAAAAGCAAATCTGAAACAAATAGAGCAAACTTTGACAAATGCTGGTGGTTGGTATATACAAATGTGTTATATTTTATTCTTTTCCATAGAATTGGAACACATTCTTTTTATTTATTTATTTTGGCCATGCCCACTGTATGTGAAAGTTTCCAAACCAGGGATTGAAGATGTGCCACAGCAGTGACGACACCAGACCCCTAACCTGCTAGGCCACCAGGGAACTCCTACTAAAAGTATAAATAGAACAAAAATCCAGAGTTAAGACTGAGAAAAATTCCTGGAAGTTTCCAGAAAATTCAGAAGTACTGGAAAGCTTATTCTCATTTCTACTTCCTATGGTCTCAATTAAAGTCAAGGTAGTTCCCAACTAAGAATAGGGTTATGGACCCTAACTGATTTTGTATCAGTTTTACAATGTAACTAAGCTTTCCTATAAAAGCCTTAAAAATTCCCACTCTTTTTTTTTTTTTTTTTGGCCGCACCCATAGTATATGGACGTTCCCAGGCCAGGGATCAATCCCATGCCACAGTTGCAACCTGCGCCACAACTGCAGCAACACTTAACCCACTGCACCACCCAAGAACTTCCATAAAATCTCCTACTTATCTTTTAGGATTGATATTACATGTTAGTTTATTTCAAAGGTGTTTTGACTCCTACAGTCCAACCAGAACTTCCTCCACATGCCCACAAACCTTTGTACATGCCACTATTACTTATAAAATCACATTATAATCACTTGTTTTTAGATTAGTCTTTTTCACTTGAATTGAATTTTTTTAAGTGGCTGTATGAATGGCATTTGGAAGTTCCTGGGACAGGGACCAAATCCAAGCCACAAGCTGTGACCTACATTGAAGCAGCAGCAACACCAGATCCTTTAATCCACTGTGCCAGGACAGAGATCAAACCTGCACCTCTGCAGTGACCTGATCCTCTGCAGTCGAATTAACCTACTGTGCCACAGAGGGAACTCCCAAATTGTTTTTTGTTGTTGTTGTTGTTTTTTTGCCATTTCTTGGGCCACTCCCGCGGCATATGGAGGTTCCCAGGCTAGGGGCCTAATTGGAGCTGTAGCCGCCAGGCTACGCCAGAGCCACAGCAACGCAGAATCTGAGCCGCATCTGCAACCTACACCACAGCTCACGGCAACGCTGGATTCTTAACCCACTGAGCAAGGCCAGGGATCGAACCTGCAACCTCATGGTTCCCAGTCGGATTCATTAACCACTGTGCCATGACGGGAACTCCCTGAATGGAATTCTTAAAGAAAAAGACCATGTCTCATTTTTTCATATTCATAATAGCATCTCATACACTGCCTAACCAATAAATTTCAAATGAATGTTAAAGTGTAATCAAACAAGTATCTGAAAGTGAATGGTGGAAAATTCTAAATAGATAAATGTTAGTACATGAATTTTGACATCTATTTTGGCTACTTTTAAGTTTCTCGATTCTTTTCTGGTTAAAGTTTTTAATACTTGAGAACAAAGCTCTTTACTGATAAATAAGCTACAAGTCATGTCTGTAATTATATATAGTCATGACTCTGCTTTGTAGGAACATGTCAGTTTATGTATGGACATACTCATATTGATGTTATATTATCCTTCAAGTTTAACTTCAGATTGAAAACAAATCCAGAAAGAAGTCACCAAATACTGTCTATTTTTCCATAATTTATTGTTTAAGTAAGGCATCTGTGTATGCAATTAGGATGCAAAGAGTAACTTAACACTAGGCAAGCTTGGTTTGATTATTTACCTGTGAACATTCCATACTGCTCCAGACTTTTACAGAGAAATCATGGTATAAAAGTATACAGCAGGGAGTTCCCTTCGTGGCTTAGTGGTTAACAAACCCAACTAGGATCCATGAGGACATGGGTTCGATCCCTGGCCTCAGTAGGTTAGGGATCCGGCATTGCCATAAGCTGTATGGTGTGGGTCGCAGACGTGGCTCAGATCCCGCGTGGCTGTGGCGTAGGCTGGCAGCTGTAGCTCTGGTTTTACTCTTAGCCTGGGAACTTCCATATGCCCCAGGTGTGGCCAAAAAAGCAAAAAAAAAAAGGAGGAGTTCCCGTCATGGTGCAGTGGTTAACGAACCCGACTAGGAACCATGAGGTTGCGGGTTCGATCCCTGGCCTTGCTCAATGGGTTAACGATCCGGCGTTGCCGTGAGCTGTGGTGTAGGTTGCAGACGCGGCTTAGATCCCGAGTTGCTATGGCTGTGGCATAGGCCGGCGGCTACAGCTCTGATTCGACCCCTAGCCTGGGAACCTTCATATGCCGCAGGAGCGGCCCTAGAAAAGGCAAAAAGACAAAAAAAAAAAAAAAAGAATAGTATGCAACAAAAAGTTCATTTAAATAAACACTTTATTCTGCTCTAATTACCTAAATACTGGTATTACGAATGATCAGGAGAAAGGGAAGTAAATTTTATTGAGTACCTACCTACTACATGCCTTGTCACTGTACACATCACTTTGCTCAGTTTAACTCATACAGTTCTGTAAAGTAGCTACAAATTAGAAAAACAAGCTCACAGCTAGTAGGAAACAGATTTGATTCCAAAGCCCATGCTCTGTGACAATGCCAGAAAGAAGACAACAAATACTTTACAATGTTATAAGATATGAACATAAATTGCACTGGAAAACATATCTGTGTTTTATGTTTTAAGAATAAAATATCAAACTAGTGTAGGAGTTCCCATCGTGGTGCAGTGGTTAACGAATCCGACTAGGAACTATGAGGTTGTGGGTTCAATCCCTGGCCTCGCTCAGTGGGTTAAGGATCCTGCATTGCCGTGAGCTGTGGTGCAGGTCACAGATGTGGCTTGGATCTGGCATTTCTGTGTCTCTGGCGTAGGCGGGCAGCTACAGCTCTAACTAGACCTCTAGCCTGGGACTCTCCATATGCCGCAGGTGCGGCCCTAAAAAGGACAAAAGACAAAAATAAACAAACTTTTGAAATTTAAAAAATAAAATATCAAACTAGTGTAATACTTTACATAGTTATTATTTAAATTTGATTTTATGGTAGATACACAGGTTAACAAAAAGACGGCAATAAAATTACCTGCACTATTATTATCATCATCCTGTTCAATGAAGACATGATCCAGAATAAAGCTGAGCAACTCAGACTGCAATGAAGAATCAGGGGTGTAAACTAATGGCTCTAACATGTCACGTCCTCCTGACATAATTTGATGGCTGAAGATCATCAAAATATCACATAGTATAGTGAAGGCCTATTTAGGGGGGGAAAAAAAGGGATAGCATGCCATAAACCAAAGTTTCTCACCAAGTGCCACAACTTAAGTAACTTACATATTTAACATGGAAACAAAATCAAACTTTCTGTATTTGAAACTTTTAAGAAAAAACAATGTCCAGTATTTTCCTAAGATCTTAAGGGTAAAAAGTGTAATTTCTGTAACGATAACTACTGATATTTGCATCATGATTTACTAATAACTGCAAGATAATTTTACAAATATTCCTTTTTATTTTCTGCAACTTCAAGTGATTTGTGCAATATGTTAACATCATTAAAACATGCAATCAGGATTCAGTCTCAGGTTTTTTGACTCCAAATCCCAAACTTTACACTGTAACACAATGTCTCATGGTATACATTCTCAAATATGAAATAATGTATAAAGCTGGTACCATTTTTTTCTTCTATGGAAGAAAACTTTACCAAGAAGATGAATATCTCCTAGAAGATATCTTAGAAGAGAGATCATAAAATTTATGGTACTTTTTAAGCATTCTCATTGTCAATATGTGTGGTGATTAAAAAGAAAAAGCATTACCAAGTGTGGGTCTATTTACTAATCATTAAGCAAATCTGATAGTATAATAAACATAAGGCTGAGTTTTATCTTGAGGAGTTTTACAAACACTCTGCCAGGAGTTTATTAAATAGAGTCAAACACTGGTAAAAGTAGTCAGAAGATAACTGGAAAAAATTATCTTTTGGGGAGGGGGTAAAGAAAATAAAATTTGGGGGTCACAAAGTCAACAGAAAATTACATTTAATGTTAAGACAGATTATAATATAGAACACAAAACAGACCTTAATAACTGCTTTGACTTTTTGAGACTAACCACATTTATTTTTTTTCTCTTTACGTTTTTATCTCCTTTTGGTCTCTTCCTCTCATTTTATTACTACAGTAATAATACATACCTATCAGGAAATTTAAGTTTACAAAAGCTTTTGCAACATACACACTAAGGATACACGGTGATAAGCATGGTGACATTTACTAATTAGGTGAACCGGCAGGTCTTGTGAGCAGACCAGGACATTTTCCTGGAAGCTGTTAGAAAGACTAATACAAAAGCTACTTAAAGACCAAATAATTAATCCCCAAGGCCTGAACTACAGATTATATATAAAGGACATTACACAGGATAACCTATAAGAGTTACCTGTTAACACTGTAAGAAATAAGGAATATTAAGCCGAATATTTTGGTGGCCTATGAAAATATATCAAAGTAATACTTGATGTATTAAGTTTGGATCAGTGTACATACTTCATTAAATCCTATTCTAAGACTTTAAACTCATTTTATTACATTCAGAAATTTTGTCCCTTTTATCTGAAATGGCAAAGAAGAAATTAAAAGTTCTAAGTCCTTTATTGTTACAATTCAAAACTACATACTCAAAACTGGAGAAAATTCAGCAACACTGTAATTACAGCAATATACTTTATTCTTTTGAAAGAAAAATGAATTCAATAATTGGATCTTGACCATTCTAATATCTTATTATGTAATAATTTACATTATATAAATTACTATATGCCCAATCTCTTAGTATGGGAGAGACTAAAAGAAGTTGGAAATGATAAGAAAAAAGATACTAACTCAGGTATTGAATGTACACAAAAATTTTAACTATGAAAATGCAAATGTATCCCATTAAAATTAAGTTTGATATTCTTAAATGAAATAAAGACAAGTGACAAACAAAAAGATTGACTGCTTTCTTTTCTTGGTAGCTTGAAGAAATAATACACTCTAAAATGAAATAAACAGTACTGAACAGAACACAAGCTGCTAAAAAGAGTACTTAATATGACTACTGGGCTCTACCCCAATATACAAAAGCTAAGCAGGACAGGAGTTCCTGCTGTGGCACAGTGGGTTAAGAATCTGACTGTAGCAGGGTTGCTATGGAGGTGCAGGTTTGAACCCGGGCCTGGGTTGCTATGGAGGTGCAGGTTTGATCCCGGGCCTGGGAACTTCTATATGCCCTAGGTGTAGTAATAAAATTAAAATATTAAATTTCATTTTAAAAAGTTAACCAAGATAAAAATGGTCCCCCCCCAAAAAAAACCCTTGAAATTGCAATCATTTTTTACTGTATCAGTATTAATATTTCTTATAAAAATGATTATGAAAACAACTTGCCCACAGAAGCATTTCAAAAGTATGTATCCAAAAAAGCTTAATCCTCTATTAGGAAATTAGAACTGAATAGGATCTTGGTCCCAGGATCAGAATTCATTTTACAGATGGGAAAACTACCTATGGCACCAGTTAACAATGTACTTTCAGAATGAGAAGGCTGGCAGTAATGGAATCAAGAGGGCATATGGTGTGGGAGGTAATACTTTGAAGACAGGGAAGTGGTTAAAATTTTTATTTCAAAGTGTACATAAAAAAAAAACTTACACAATCAGGACAGGCAGCATCTGATAATACTCTCGAAGATAACAAAACTGAATGGACTTTTCCTCCCTGAGGCATACTTGTTATATTTGTTGCTTCCAGAATAACTTACTAATTGCATATACCTACTTGGTATACATGGATCTGTTTACCAAGAGTGGCATAAAGAAACAATAACATAGAATAACTGCAATATGAGGGTAATTTATAATGCTCCATATGGAATTAATGTTAATGGAGAGATTTAAATTATTTCTAGTTTGCTCAATTTCAGTATAACTTAAATTTTCTGTATTAGTTCAGATTTTTGTTCAGGGTGGCAAACAAAAGACTGCTATCTATAGTAATTACCTGTTCCTTAACAGTAGTATTCACGTTGGTCAGGTAATGCTGACATATCTGACAGAATACCCTCATCTGTTTCTTTAAACGCAGCAAGTCCTCCTTGAAAAAATTTAACATGAACATTTAAATATACTGTATTAAAAACACATTTCATATTATTTAAGGTATTTTAAATTATATAAAACAGCACCATATATTTAACTATGCTAACTCTCCATGTATTAGATTTAAATTCTTCTTTATTATTTATCAGAAAGGAAAACAAAACCATTTTTATTTAAAATCTCAACAAATTGGTGCCTTAAAAATATCAACTATGGGAGTTCCCACTGTGGCTCAGCAGGTTAAGAACCCAATTAAAATCCATGAGAACTCTGGTTTGATCCCTGGCCTCGCTCAGTGGGTCAAGGTCCATAAGCTGCAGATGCGACTCAGATCTGGCATTGCTGAGGCTGTGGTGTAGGCCAGCAGCTACAGCTCCAATTTTGATACGTAGCCCAGGAACTTCCATATGTAGCAGGGGCAGCCCTTCCAAAAAAAAACAAAGAAAAATATCAAGTGTATTAATGAATAAACACCCTAAGTGATTTGGATCCTTTAAAATGAGTAAACTAGAGTTCCCGTAGTGACTCAGTGGTAATGAACCCAACTGGTATCCATGAGGATGCCAGTTCAATCCCTGGCCCTGCTCAATGGATTAAGGATCCGGTATTGTTGTGAGCTTTAGTGTAGGGTCGCAGACGAGGCTCGGATCTGGCATTGCTATGGCTGTTGCATAGGCCAGCAGCTGTAGCTCCAATTCGACCCCCAGCCTGGGAACTTCCACGTGCCATGGTCATGGCCCTTATTAAAACAAAAGGGGTGGGAGGAGGAGAGAAAAAACTTACATGACTAAATATAGTTATCCATAAAAAGCCCCTACCTCAGATTTATGTTCCATCCTCACTTTGTAATTTGAAGGGTTGCCTACTAATGAATGGAATAAATTAATTGATAAAAAGGGACAGTATCTTTCATTTTTCATTTGTAGGATATTGATTATACTTTTTAAAAACAGAGAGGGACCAAAAAAAATAATTCTGTGGTATTACTCCACTTAAGAAAATAATTTGTTTCATAAACCTACACTTAAAAAATGAATCTTGTTCTTATATATTTTTCTAAATATTTACCAGCTAATTTAAAACAGAAAACTATTCTATAAAGATCATCCACACTAATTTATTTATGGCATAACCATCTCCTGATAGATGCCAAATGGGAGAACATCAGAGAGAAATGAGAGAAAATATACATATTTGGTATATGTAATAGATAAGTTAAATAAAAACAGATATAATTTGGAGATGGGTCTGGTGAAGAAAGCAAAGCTTTAGCATGCTTTTGTATGTAATAACCTTCATTTTTACCTTTTTTCCTCTACTAAAAGTATTACCTTTTTTCCCCATGTTAATTCATTATTTTTGTCTTTTTAGGGCCGTACCCACAGCATATGGAGGTTCCCAGGCTAAGGGTTGAATCAGAGCTGCAGTCGCCAGCCTATACCATAGCCACAGCAACACAGGATCCAAGCCACATCTGCAATCTACAGCATAGCTCATGGCAATGCTGGATTGTGGCAACCCACTGAGCAAGGCCAGGGATCGAACCTGCGCCCTCATGGTTACTGCTCAGATTCGTTTCCACTGAGCCACAATGGGAACTCCCACCCCATGTTAATTTTTAACTAAATGCTTTTTATTTAGGGGGGTAATCATATTTGCTAATACAGTCATTGTTGCTACTACAAGCTTGATATTGAGTTAAATCAACTTTTGGGGTGTTTGGCAAAAAGTCAACTATTTTAACAACAGTACTACACTGCTTTTTTAAGGGGTAAATATCCACTTGGTAGATATAATAGCATCTTGCAATTAAAAACCTCAAAAAAATTCTAAGACTATTCTGTGATTTTATCAAAACAAACTTATTGTCAAGAGGTCATTTTTGTTGTTGTTGTTTTCTGTTTTTTTTGCCTTTTTTAGGGCTGCACTTGCGGCATATCAGCATATGGAAGTTCCCAGGCTAGGGCTCAAATCAGAGCCGCATCTGCGACCTACACCACAGCTCGCAGCAACGCCAGATCCTTAACCCACTGAGTGGGGCCAGGGATTAAACCTCCGTCCTTAATGGATACTAATCAGGTTTCCGCTGAGTCACAATGGGAACTACAAGAGGATCTTTTTTGAGGAAAATAACTGTGAACAACTAATCCTGTAACTTACAGAAATTACTTAATATTTATAAAAACATGCCCAACCCAAATAATATTTAAGGCAAAAACTACCACAAGTAAGATGTTTAAGTTTCTAATTTATAAATGAAAATGGCAATACTGTTTAGTTCAATTACTAAACACATCAAAGATTACCATTACAGACAAAATTTTGAAACTCCTATGACCTAGTATCTAGTACATTATACTCAACCAGAAAATCATTTTTATCATGAGTTTGGAACATGAGTAGAGAGATTCTGAGTACAAAATAAGGTGATCCCAACAATACCAAAGCATAAGATCTAGGACCAGGTGGCTTGTATCATTAATTTATATAACCCATTAGCCATAACTGCATGTTTCAAAGGCTAATAGCCTTGATTTACAAAATCTTTAGTTCTATATGTACTCAGCACTTTTGAGAATATGTAAATCCATAAATTAGGCCATTTTCATATTTATTTATTTATTTATTTTGCTTTTTTAGGGCTGCACCCACGGCATATGGAGGTTCCCAGGCTAGGGGTCAAATCAGAGCTATAGCTGCTGACCTATGTCACAGCCACAGCAACACCAGATTCGAACCGCATCTGCGACCTACACCACAGCTCACGGCAATGCCCAATCCTTAACCCACTGAGCGAGGCCAGGGATCGAACCTGCAACCTCATGGATCCTAGTTGTATTCATTTCCGCTGCACCGCAAAGGGAACTCCATAATTATGCCACTTTCGAATGTGATTTTTTTCAACTTAAAATTACACCCAAAACAAAACATACTATTCTTTCACTGAATATACATCAAACTACAAATAACTATTTTTAAAGTACACATGCCTAAATAGTATATTAGAAATAACAAAGGCTTTACTGAAATAATTTGTCTTATAAAATGTTTAAGTTTGCTGAAAACAATATTTAGTAAAGATGCCACTGAACCACCACAAACCTTTGTAGAGCTGCTTTCAGTTATCTTTGCAAGCTGCCAAAGGATTACATAGTGAGTACACTGCAGTGCGTGAATAACAATCTGTAAAAAGAATCAGGAGAACAGAGTTAAAATTAAGTCACGAGTCTTCATTCTCAAAGTTAACTATGTAACTTGTAAATAAATAAAAACCTGCTCAGGCATGTCTCCATTTTCAATTCCGGTTTTCAATAGTTTGTAATTACAAGCAAACAAATCCCACTTTGAAAGATCATGGGCACTGTAAAAAAGAATTAAATTATATTAAGAAGTTAAGCTTTATCACATTTGGTTTTGGACTTGAGTGTTTCTGTTGTGGCTCAGTAGTAACGAACCCAACTAGTATCCATGAGAACGCAAATTCAATCCCTGGCCTCACTCAGTGGGTTAAGGATCTGGCACTGCCACGAGCTATGGTATAGGTCACAGACACGGCTTGATCCCACATTGCTGTGGCTATGATGTAGGCTGGCAGCTGCAGCTCTGATTTGATCCCTAGCCTGGGAACTTCCATATATTGCAGGTGCAGCCCTAAAAAGCATAAAAAATAAAAAAATAAAAACCCAGAATATAGTAAAATTTTAAACATGTACTCACAAGAACTACAAAGAAACAGTGTAGTTTTTTAAAGTATGTTAGTTGATAATTTTTCATTCTCCAATTCAAAACATGACTCTAGGGAGTTTCCGACATGGCTCAGAGGAAAGGAATATAACTAGCATCCATGAGGACCCAGGTTCGATCCCTGTCCTCGCTCAGTGGATTAAGGAGCCAGCATTGCTGTGATCTGTGGTATAGGTCGCAGTCGAGGCTTGGATCCCATGTTGCTGTGGCGTAGGCCAACAGACTTAGCTCTGATTCAACCCCTAGCCTGGGAACCCCACATGCCACTGGTGAGGAATTAAAAAAAAAAAAAAAGACTCTATCAAGTACTTTTTTCCCCAAAAGCACAAGAAATTCATCAAGGAATTTGACATTATAATTCCAAAACAAGCACGCTTGTTCCAATTTCGCTAGTTTTAAGAGAAACTTTAAGATTGTACTTACTTATGAAAAGCAGTGATTCTCTTCAATGTTGACAATACCTGATATGCATCATCTTCATCAGGTTCTTCGCCCTACGAATGTTAAGCATACCATGTTAAACATTAATAACCAAAAAAGTGAAAAATATTAGGCTATTACATTGGTGTAACTTGAAAAAAAAAAAGAATAACCTAATTAAAAACCACAAATTAATTTGTTAGTCAAAATCTAGACCTGGTGAAATTTAAAGCAATATGGCCAGAGTAATGAGTCAACACAGTTTTCATGCCCAAGAGAGAAAAGTTGAATGACAGTCTCCCTTTCATAACCTTGAAATACATCTACTCTTTCACAATAACAAATGCATTAGAAAAATAAAGTTTCGAAAATGTATTAGAGGACAAGAGATCATAAAACACAACACCTAAAGGACAAAATCTACTAAGTAAAACACAGTACTCAAAAAAGGTAGATCAGGATTCGTTTCCACTGTGCCAAGACAGGAACTCCAGGACTAGATAAGGTTTTAAATTAACCTGTCCTTTCTGGGTATGAACTTTCTAATACAGAGTAACTTACTGAAAATTTTATGAGTCTCACTACAAAAAACTAGTAATTTTTAAAAAATATTATCAAATGTATTGTAGTAAACCCCAGGTCTCTCAAAAATGCTTGTTGGAGTTCCCACCATGGCTCAGTGGTTGACAAACCCAACTAGCATCCATGAGGACTCGGGTTTGATCCCTGGCCTCACTCAGTGGGTTAAGGATCTGGCATTGCCATGAGCTGTGGTGTAGGTCGCAGACATGGCTTGGATCCCGTGTTGCTGTGGCTGTGGCATAGGCTGGTGGCTAAGCTCTGATTCAACCTCTAGCTTGGGAACCTCCATATGCCATGAGTGTGGCCCTAAAAAGACCCCCCAAAAAAGGGTGTTTTTAAACTTTAATTTTTATACAAAGTAATTCAACTTAATGAACAAACCACTGCTTGATTTTAAATTAACCTGTCCTAATCAGAATCATATCCAGACAAGAGCAGAGGCATTAAAATTTTTAACTAAGAATGTTATCATTATACATCAGCATATTTGCACAAACCTCCAATTAAGCAATATGTAGATAGCATGAAATGATTCACACAGAAATAAGAACGTTAAAGAAGTGACTTTTTAACAAAATAACTGGAAATTACAAAAGTCCCTATCATTTTTGCAGCACTGATACCAAAAGTGATGCAGAAATGGCTAAATGTAGATTTGAGTATCATAACTTTTTACTTTAATGCAAATAAATGAAACTGGACTTATTTCCAGAAAAGATAAAAAATCACAATAAAAATATAAGTGCATCTAAATTTAAGCCTTTTTGGAAATACAAGAGAAAAACAAAACATTTAAGCCTTTTTGGAAATACAAGAGAAAAACAAAACACTAAAATCAATAGTGGCTATAATTTACTATCTTTAGAATATCAAAGACCATAAAAAACTTCCAAAACATAAGGAAATATCCTACTTTTTGAGGTTACATGGATACCATCTAGCTCTATTTTTCTGTTCCATTAAAACCCTCTTCCCTAACAGCCTCTTGTTCAACTGAACCCTGGTAACTTCCCAGATTATTCTTTAAATTAAAAAAATGTGAAAGATGTTATATTTGCTTTCAGTTCTCTGAGTTTCAGATTCTTGCCACCTTCCTATTTTGGTGGAGGAATAATAGGATGACTCACAGGACAAAAAGTCTGAATGTCTTTTCTTCTTTTATTTTGAATGTCTTTTCAACATACTGCTAGGGACTATCAACAAAACTGATGAGTAACTTTGCTACTGAAGGGGAGGGGGCCACAACTGACAAAATATTTGTAATATATACCTCTTGCAGAAAATCTTCAAGAAGCCGGTTAAATTTATCTGCCAATTCATCTATCAGTTGACTTCTTGAAATATCTACTCTGTTAAAAATTGTGAACTCTTCATTACAGAGTGCATGGTAAGTTTTAGAACATGCTTCCAAAACATCTGTATCTGTGTGCTTCTCCACAATATTCCGGATCTGTCGTAATAAGGCATCCAAATGCTGCAAAATCAAAGTTTTCTTCATTAAAACTAAGATATATATGATAGGCATAAAATGACTACACAACCAGAGTGAAAAGCTTCAACTATAGTTTACAATCAGTAGGGCATATGTTTTAAGTTTTTCTAGTCATAGAAAATAAATGCATAGACTCACTGATACTTATTTCCCCAACATTAAAAGGAATTATACCATCTATCTCACAGGGCTTTGGTGAGATGTTAACACATATAAATACATATACTCCTGGAACATAATAAATGTATTCAACGGATATTAGCTACTTTCATTTTGTTATTATCCAGTTACCCACCCTCAATCTTCATAAATGATCAGTGATACAATCACATAATGAATAGGAACACAGTATGGCTGTGGGCATGCGTCAAAGGGAAGCCTCACTGGAGTTCCCTGGTGGCTCAGCAGGTTAAGAATCCAGCACTGGAGTTCCCGTCGTGGCGCAGTGGTTAACGAATCCGACTAGGAACCATGAGGTTGCAGGTTCGGTCCCTGCCCTTGCTCAGTGGGCTAACGATCTGGTGTTGCCGTGAGCTGTGGTGTAGGTTGCAGACGCGGCTCGGATCCTGCGTTGCTGTGGCTCTGGCGTAGGCCGGGGGCTACAGCTCTGATTCGACCCCTAGCCTGGGAACCTCCATATGCCGCGGGAGCGGCCCAAGAAATAGCAAAAACACAAAAAGACAAAAAAAAAAAAAAAAGAAAAGAAAAGAATCCAGCACTGTCACTGCTGTGAATCAGGCTCAAGCCCTGGCCTGGGAACATTTCTCTAAATCCAACTTATCTAAAATATGTTAAGACTAGGAGTTCCCGTCGTGGCACAGTGGTTAACGAATCCGACTAGGAACCATGAGGTTGCGGGTTCCGTCCCTGCCCTTGCTCAGTGGGTTAACGATCCAGCGTTGCCGTGAGCTGTGGTGTAGGTTGCAGACGCGGCTCGGATCCCGCGTTGCTGTGGCTCTGGTGTAGGCCGGTGGCTACAGCTCCAATTCAGCCCCTAGCCTGGGACCTCCATATGCCGAGGGAGCGGCCCAAGAAATAGCAGCAACAACAACAACAACAATAACAACAACAAAAAACAAAAAATAAAAAAAATAAAAAAAAATATGTTAAGACTAAGATATAGGTTTCCTTTTACATTCAAAGTTACAAAAACATATTTCAAAAAATTTACACATATGATAAGACAGGATGAAACAAATTAACAATTTTTCTCCAAGGTGTTTTATACACAGAAAACACCATACCTTTTCTAATCGACCAGTAGTATATATTTCCAAATCAAAGTACTGTGGCAACTGCAACAAGTTAGTCACTTTTTCAGCATCTACAGAGTACTTGAAATTAAAAAAATAATCATGTCAAAAACATCACAACAGTGGTAAGTAAGTATTATGATAAAATTCTGTGTGGCACTTCAAAACAAAACTTGTAATTTCTTAGGTATACACTTGACACTGACACAAACTTACTTTAGCTAATAACTGAGGAAGGGCCACAGCAAAAAGTTCAGTGATTTTTGTCCTGTCATCCAACTGGGTCTTCTTCTCCTTTGCCGTAAGCACCTTAAGTAAAACAACAGAGTTTCTAAGCAATTTATTATTAAGTCCATTAATACTATTAGGTACTAAAGTTTAAGATATAACAAAATAAGTAATAAAGTAACATTTTAGGAGTTTCCATCATGGCTCAGCGGAAATGAATCTGAGTAGCATCCATGAGGACACAGGTTCGATCCCTGGCCTTGCTCAGTAGGTTAAGGGTCTGGCATTGCCATGAGCTGTGGTATAGGTGGCAGACTTCGCTTGGATCCCACATTGCTGTGGATGTGGTATAGGCCAGCAGCTACTACTCCAATTCGACCCCTAGCCCAGAAACCTCCATATGCCGCGGGTGCGGCCCTGAAAAGCAAAAAAAGACATTTATTATTTATTTATTTATTTATTTATTTTTGCCTTTTTGCCTTTTCTAGGGCCGCTCCCACAGCTTATGGAGGTTCCCAGGCTGGGGATATAATCGGAGCTGTAGACGCCAGCCTACACCAGAGCCACAGCAACGCAGGATCCGAGCCGCATCTGCAACCTACACCACAGCTCACGGCAAAGCCGGAGCCTTAACCCACTGAGCAAGGCCAGGGATCGAACCCACAACCTCACGGGTCCTTGTTGGATTCATTAACCACTGAGCCACAACGGGAACTCCAAGACATTTAAAATGATGGAAACAGTAGTTCCTGTCATGGCTCAGTGGTTAACGAACCTGACTGGCATCCATGAGGATGCAGGTTCGATCCTTGGCCTCACTCAGTGGGTTAAGGATCTGACATTGTTATGGTGCAGGTCACAGACGTGACTAGGATCCCACGTTGCTGTTGCCCTGTTGTAGGCTGTCAACTACAGCTCCAATTGGACCCTAGCCTGGGAACCTCCATACACCGTGGATGTGGCCCTAAAAAGACAGAAAGACGAAAAGAAGGAAGAAAGAAAGGAAGGAAGGAAGGAAGGAAACTAAAATTTCTACTATAAAACTTGAAAACCAGAATTGATAAAGAAAGTAACTTGCACATTATTACTAAAAATAACAAACACACTGAATAATTCTAGAGGCAAATTCTATACCTAGTTAGACTAACCAATTCTATCTTTGGATGAAAGGAGAAGCAGTTAGGAAATATAGTTTAGGAGTTTATATAATAATGGGATTGAGGAGTTCCCACAGTGGCAAAATGGGATCATAGCATCTTGGGAGCACTGGGACGTGGGTTTGATCCCCAGCCTGGCAAAGTGAGTTAAGGATCCAGCGTTGCTGCAGCTGCAACTTACATCAAGACTGCAGCTCAGATCTGATTCCTGGCCTGGGAGCTCCATATGCCATGGGGCGGCCAAAAAAAAAAAAAAGTAATAATAATAGGATTGAATAGCATTTCAGCTTACTGTAAGTTTTTCCATGATCCATGGGTTATGAATTCAACATAGTAAGTCACTACCAGCAATTACAAAAACAAGGAAAAAAATAGCAAAAGAAAACAGAATGCATCACCTAAGTTTCAGAATTGTTTGATGAAAATCTACTTGAGTTTTACACAAGCACACACATACAGATGTATATTAAGTCATAACATAAAAATATGTTTGTGCTTCACAATCAAAGTTTGAAAGCCTGTGCAACTGCTGGTCTACAATACAAGCATATTAAAATTTGCAATGCTGAATTAAAATCTAATGGCAGGAAATATGAATTTCCTTCCATTTTAACAAATATTATCCTGGTTTTATCTCTAACTTGTATTAAAAGAAAAAGCAGGTCTATAAATAAACTAAAATGAATGCACCATTCTAATATGGTGCACAAGAATAACTAAATAGACATTTCTCCAAAGGAGACATATATATGACCAGCAGGCAAGGAAAAGATGCCCAACATCACTTATCATTAGAGAAATACAAATCAAAACTACAATGAGGTACCACCTCACACCAATCAGAATGGCCATCACTAAAGTTGACAAACAGTAAATGCTGCAGAGGGCATGGAGAAAAGGGAACTCTCCTACACTGTTGATGGGAATGTAAACTGGTACAGCCACTATGGAAAACAGTATAGAGGTTCTCCAGAAAACTAAATATAGAACTATCATATTATGGACTGGGAGTTTGGGGTTAGTAGATACAAACTATTACATTTAGAATGAATAAGAAACGAGGTCCTACTGTATAGCACAGGGAACTATATCCAATCTCCTGGGATAGACCATGATGAAAAAGAGAGTGTATGAGTGTGAGTGAGTGAGTGTGTGTGTATAAAACTGAGTTGTTTTGTTATACAGTAGAAATTGGCACAACACTATAAATTTTTTAAACAAATAAATAAATCAATAAAAATAAAGTGCTGCGTTATATCCAGTCTTGAAGGAAGGGACTGTCAGTGTCTCTCCTGTAATTAACTAACAAAGTATCTAACGGAAGAAATTGAGATTTCGAAAACTGCAAATGTTTTAAAATTTACTTCTAACACATATTTATAAGCAAAAATGATCTGAAAAAAATTTAAGATTCCAAAATTTGATTATATGGTTACAAATAAGAATTTTTTAAAAAGATATTTTAAAAAGAGAGATACAATTTAGAATACTAAAAATATGTCGGCATACCCTTTTTCCTGTCCCTCTCCCCACAGGAGGATGACATTCAGCTGCTTGTCTAATGGTACAAAGCATTATTTCAATCAGAGCACTCTCTTGTCTGTCCGTTAGTGCTGAAGGGGGAAAACAAACAAACAAACAAAAAAACAGAAGAGTTAACCTATTTCTTTTCCCTATATGCCACTTAAAATTATTATGTAAGTTACTTTTGCCTGTGACAGAATCTGACCTAATGTACTAAGAAAATCCCATTATTATATCACAAAAAGGATCACAGCAAGTTAAACCTTTCTTAACATTACAAATCTGTACACCACTGCTCCACAGTTTTGAGAAATGAAATATGAACAGATAAAAAGGACTTCATCTTTCTACATAGCCTAATATTGATGTATATGAAAAAATTACTCATGAAGACTTTGAGTCAATTATTTTAATGCTAAAAGATAAACAGAGCAATTAAAGTCTATTTTCAAAATTATCTACATGACAAAAATACCATAATTAAACATCCTTACCTTCCTCTCCACTAAGTGGCTCTTCCAGCAACAAGCTATTCATACATTCCCAGTCTTTTAGCAGCTCAGTAGCACAGTCCCACATGCTATCCACAAGGTATGCTGCGTGCTCATGTAACTAGAATTTAAAAAGCGTGATGTGCTCTTAGAGAAACAGCATGCTAGCCTTAAAAGAATAGAAGTTCTGTTGGCACCATGTACAAATTCAAAGAGCTATGTGTTTTTGAGGTCAAATGGAAGAAAGGACAGAGAAGAATTGCCTGAGTTCGCTGTGTATAAATAAATAAACCCTGTTAGGTAGTAACATTTCTCAAAGTAATCATTAACATGAAATAATTTTTTGAAGAGATTATATGCATGTATATTTAGTATCTCAATATAGTCATCCCTCTGTATCCAAGGGGGATTGGTTCCAGGACTCCCCTCAGATTTTCTGAGGATATTTAAGTTCCTTATATAAAACGGTATGTTATTTTTTTTGCACAAAACCTATGCTCATTCTTCTGTATACTTTAAATCATCTCAGATTACTTTCAATAGCAAACATAATGTAAATGCTATATAAATAGATGTCAATACACAGAAAATCAAGTTTGCTTTTTGGAACTTACAATCCATGATTGGCTGACATCCCTGTGGGCTGAATCTGAAATGCAGAACCCATGGATATGAAGGGACAACCATATTATATGAATTAACTACTATCAATTATAAAATATACTATGAATTTACTGTAACTTAGGGAGTGATAAAAGTTACTTAAAATATAAAACAGGGGATCACTTATCAATTCAATATATAAGCAAATCATTTTTGTTCCTTCTATGAAGCTTAAAGAGGCTCTACAGGAATTCCCTGGCAGCTCAGTGAGTTAAGGATCTGGCGTTGTCACTGTTGTGGATCAAGTCACTGCTGTGGTGCAGGTTTTGATACCTGACCCGGGAATCTCTGCATGCTGTGGGCACGACCAAAAAAATAAAATAAAATAAAATAAAATAAAAAGGCCCTACAGCTTCCCAACTTATTTTAGGGAATAAGCATTACCATGATACCAAAATCTGTCAACTTTATGGCTCAGTGGGTTAAAAACCCAACATAGTGTCCACAAGGATGCAGGTTCAATCCCTGGCCTCATTCAGCGGGTTAAGGATCCCGTGTGGCTGCCAAGAGCAGCATAGGTTGCACACGTGGCTCAGATGCGATGTTGCCATGGCTGTGGTGTAGGCAGGCAGCTGCAGCTCTGATTTGACCCCTAGCCCAGAACATATGCTGCAGGTATGGCCATAAAAAGGAATAAAAATGTATATAATATGTGTGTGTATAAATACATACATATACATACATACATATATATATGTACACCGAAAGACCAACACCCTGCCTGAAAATAGAGGAAACAGTCTCAAAAAATTCGCAAAATGAAACCAACAATATATAAAAGGATAATGGATCATGACTAAGTGCGAGTTATCCTAGAAATGCAAGTTTGGTTCAACATTTGGAAAAAATCAATCACTGTAATTCATCACAATAATGTAACAAAAGATAAAATAATCATCTCAAGGGATGAGGAAAAAGCATTGGGCAAAACTGAATATAAACTCATAATAAAACTTCTCAGCAAAAGAAGGGTCAAGAGGAAACATCCTCAATATGATAGGTAGCTATACAACATTTATAATTAACGACATAATTAATGTTGAAACACTGGATGCTTTTCACCTAAGATCAAAACAATCCAAAGATATCCATCCACTCTCACCACTTTTATTCAACATTCTATTGGATAATCTAGCCAGCACAATAAACCTGAGGAAAAAAATGGCATCAATGTAAGAAAGGAAAAAGTAAAATTATTATTATTTGACAATGATTTGATTGTATGTTACAGAAAATCCTAAGAATTTTACCTAAAACCTTTTTTTTAAATGCCATACCTGCGGCATATGGAAGTTCCCAGGCTGGGTAGGGGTCCAACTGGAGCTGCAGCTGCTGGCTTGTGCCACAGCCACAGCAATGCAAGATCCAAGCTGCGTCTATGACCTACACCACAGCCCATGGCAATGCCTTATCCTCAACCCACTGAGGGAGGACAGGGATTGAACATGAATCCTCATGAAAACTAGTCGGATTTGTTACCACTGAGCCACAATAGCAACTCCTCTAAAATTTGGCAAAATTGCAGCTAAGAAGTCAATATACAAAAACCAACTCTCTATATATTTCTATATAGAGAAACTATTAGAACAATTAATTAAAAAGCCCTAATACTGATTAAAATAATATACAAACACCAAAAATATATGTTGGGCCCCCTCAAATTATGGTGGACAGGTAGGTTTTCAACCTAAGGGAGACCTAAAAGAGCTGAATACAAAGTAAATATGTATCTACAACAACAAAAATTACAACTACCAAATAATGAGAATTAAAAAAATGACAGGTCTATGTTAATGGTTTTACATAGATTATCTCATCAGTGTTACCGAAGAAGAAATTATTACCCACATTTTTACAAGGAAAACGGGTTTAGGATTAAGTAACCAAATCAAGGTTATACAAATAAAAAATAGAGTAGGCCAAACAGTAATCAGGTCTTTCTGACTCCAAAATTCATGCTCTTAGCATTACATATAATTCATACTATTTAAGTATCTTACTAAAGTAGAAAGGTTTTTTTTGGTGTGGAACTGGTAAACTCTATTCTATCCAACACTTACTATAATATTTGGAAGATTTCAAGACTTACATCATTTTAATCCTGTTTCCAAAAATGTACCAAAGTTATTCTGAACTTAAGTGTAAAATGAACGTCAACTAACCTCACTTTCCAGAAAGAAAAAAACCAATGTCTTAACAAGGTTGGCATTTGGACCTTGTCGTCCCCTTCTTTTCATCATTCCATCCTCCTCTGGATCACGACGACTGAAGAGCCTATGATCAATGCAAGATATTTATATATATATTTTTTGGCCGCACCTGCAGCATGTGGAACTTCCCAGGCCAGGGACTGAACCCGCGCCACAGCAGTGACCCAAGCCATTGCAGTGACAACGCCGGATCCTTAACCCTCAGTGACACAAGGGAAATCCAGGATATTTACTTTTAAAACAAAATTATTTCCTAATCAAAAAAAAACCTGTCTAGATTCCATATTTAAGTATGTAATAAAGGAGTAAATGGGAACTAGGTAGGTACAATATCATCTAACATTATACTGAAGTAAATAATTGCTATAAACCTTTTCATTTCACACTTGAAGTTACCTCTATATCCAAGATTAACTTTTCAAGTTAATTGCATTGTGAAGTATTTCTTTTTAAAAAACTTTATTGCATTGTACACAACCATTTCTTTTCATAAAAGTATCACGAATAACTAATCTGTACCACTTATACACATAAATCTATGATAAACATTCTTCTCTTTAAAAACGACATATGGTTGGAGTTCCCGTCGTGGCTCAGTGGTTAACGAATCCGACTAGGAACCATGAGGTTGTGGGTTCGATCCCTGCCCTTGCTCAGTGGGTTAAGGATCCGGCGTTGCCATGAGCTGTGGTGTATGTAGGTTGCAGACACGGCTCGGATCCTGCATTGCTGTGGCTCTGGTGTAGGCTGACAGCTACAGCTCCAATTCGACCCCTAGCCTGGGAACCTCCATATGCCGTGGGAGTGGCCCAAGAAATGGAAAAAAGACCAAAAAAAAAAAAAAAAGACATATGGTTGCCTTTTATCCTTCCTGCACAATTATCCCAAAGTTCAAACTTAGTGGCCTCTTTCTATCGATATCATGGTCATTCTTCCTTATAAACAACAAAAAAGTTATCACTAGATGACAATGAATAGAAAACTATAATGAAAATGTTTTACATCATATGCTCTTTCTAATAAATGCTTCACCCCCAAATGAGCATTTTAATCAAATCTTACAAAATACAGTTTAGTCCATGTGGTTCAAATTATTCTCTTTAAAAGCCATTACAGGAGTTCCCATTGTGGCTCAGCGGAAACGAACCAGACTAGTATCCACGGGGATGCAGGTTCAATCCCTGCCCCCGATCAGTGGGTCAGAGATCCGGTGTTGCCATGAGCTGCAGTGTAGGTTGCAGACACGGCTCAGATCTGGCGTTGCTGTGTCTGTGATGTAGGCTGGCACCTACAGATCCCATTGGACCCCTAGCCTGGGAATTTCCATGTGCCGTACCAGCAGCCCTAAAAAAAAGCAAAGATAAAGAAAGAAAGAAAGAAAGAAAAGCCATTACATAACATTTTCTGAATATTTTTGGTGGGCAGATAATCATATTGCTATCTATACTACCTCATCTGAGATGTTAAATAGCAACATAAAAGTAAAGAAACTGAAGAACTCTGGGGTTCTATATCAAACTGTTACCAAGGTACTCTAAGTAAAACATTTTACTATTTTCAAAAATACTTTTTTGGAGTTCCCGTCGTGGCTCAGTGGTTAACAAATCCGACTAGGAACCATGAGGTTGTGGGTTCAATCCCTGGCCTTGCTCAGTGGGCTAAGGATCCGGCGTTGCCGTGAGCTGTGCTGTAGGTCGCAGACGTGGCTCGGATCCTGCGTTGCTGTGGCTCTGGCGTAGGCCGGTGGCTACAGCTGCAATTTGACCCCTAGCCTGGGAACCTCCATATGCAGCGGGAGTGGCCCAAGAAACGGCAAAAAGACAAAAAAAAAAAAAAATTTTTAAGGGGGGTGGGGATAAGTAAAAATGGGCTTAAGATCTGTACTGAATAATCTGCAAATAAGTTATATTTATATATATTTTAATATGTTATAACAAATTATTGACATTAAATATGCTTCAAAAATCAGCAACAGAACTATAGCTTTACTTTTTGTAGAGAAATTCTCCAGCTGCTACTGCTACTGGCCGATGAGCTGAATAAACAAGATGATAGACATTTTCACAATCTTCTGCAGTGAGAACTTCTTCACTACTCCTGAAAAGACATAAGAAATAGCTATTTTAAAAATAATGCTGCAGGAGTTCCTATTGTGGTTCAGCGGGTTAAGAACCCGAGTAGAATCCATGAGAATGCAGGTTTGATGCCTGGCCTTGCTCAGTGGGTTAAAGATCCAGTGTTGCTGTGCGCTGTGGTGTAGGTCATAGACACAGCTTAGATCTCGCACTGCTGCGGCTGTGGTGTAGGCCAGCAACTGAAGCTCTGATTAAAACCCCTAGCATGGGAACTTCCATATGCAGCTGGTGCAGCCCTTAAAAAAAAATTTGCAATTTTAAGCACACTATGTACAAAAATTAACACTCACATTAAAAAATAGTACAATTCACTTTTAAACTTTTTTTTTTACAAACTCTTTTAAAAATCTGTTTTAAGAAGAAATCAACCTTATTTTATGATCATTTATCAGTAAAAGCTTGGCCTGACAAAAGAGTTGAGTATTTTCTTAACATCTAAGATCAGTGGGAGGTAAAATTAGAGTGAATACCAAGGGTAAAGAAATATATGCTGAAGAGAAATAACAAAGTGACAAGTATGTTAAAGGAACATGAAAACAAGAGGTAGGAAAAAAGTGGTGGCATGCTAAGAGCTTAAGAGTTAGAAATCACAAAAAGAAGAGAAAAAAAAGAGTTAGAAATCACAGACAACACTTTGCATGTATTTCATAGTAATATTAAGAGGCAAATTGCAACATTAAGTTATTAACACCTCAGTTATCTCACAATGATGAATAACAATACTTCATTTACCATGAATATACAAAACAGCATATTAAGGCAACATAAATGGATTTTTACAAATAATTAAAATTTAAGTACCAAAGATATTTAATTACAATCACTGGAAAAATCTTACTAAAATGTAGTGCTCATTTTCCTGATCTTATTTTAAAAGAACAAAATAAATTTAACAAAATCTTGGTAAATCAAAGTCATTATCAGGCCCATCAGCCACAGTTCCCCAGGGTAAACATTGTTGAGGTTTTCCCTGGCAGAGGCTGCATTTTCAGTACAGGCCTCTGGCACCTCTTTCCCCCCAATACACTTTTAGTCTACTGTGAGATAAACTAAGTTTTTATCATTATATGTAAATTAAAAATCATAGGACCATCATCAGAGGAAAAAGCCTAAGGATATAAGGATATTAAACAGTTGAGGAGCTCAGATCCTTCTTAGTTTTCTATTGTGCCCAAGGTTTCCAGAAGCCTGACGTCTAAGGAAATACTACCTTTTTTAAGAAAAATGAAACCAAAATGTTAAAAGTTTCAAAATCATTTTAACTCTATGTATAATGCTTCATCATTTTTGGACAGACCACTTGTGTCGTTTTATAATTATATATAGAAAGAATTTATGTGTGTATGTATATATAGTATCGAATCGATTAAAGTATAGCAAATGTGTAGTAGTTCACTCATTGAAAATAAGTAAGGATAAGGAATGTACCTGACAAGTTTCAGTTATCTCACACACACATACCTGAAACAACAAAAATGGCTGTCTATTACCCTTCACTAAAATGCCAGAAACAAGAAAAGATACCTACAGAGTATTACAGAGGAAGGGGGGGGGGGAGGAAGTTACAGAAATATGAGTACTATTGTATTATTTATTTCAGGATCTTTCAATATTTTTATAAAATATGTATATAATCGTTTATAATTTTTAAATCCAATTAAATATTAAAGAAAAATGCAATAGTTAAGAATGCTCAAAATCTCCCCTAGTTAAGCAAATTCTCAGAAAATGTCAGTGCCGGGAGTTCCTGTCGTGGCGCAGTGGTTAACGAATCTGACTAGGAACCATGAGGTTGCGGGTTCGGTCCAGTCCCTGCCCTTGCTCAGTGGGTTAACGATCCCGCGTTGCTGTGGCTCTGGCGTAGGCCGGTGGTACAGCTCCGATTCAACTCCTAGCCTGGGAACCCCCATATGCCGCAGGAGCGGCCCAAGAAATAGCAACAACAACAACAACAAAAGACAAAAGACAAAAAAAAAAAAAAAGAAAATGTCAGTGCTCCAAGAGTGGTCTTTTTAATGACTGCAATGTAGTTGATCACATATGAATGAGGTTAACCACCACATCTCACAAGACTGCTGAATTAAATGAGATAACCCGTATAAGGTGCTTGTATTATCTTACATATGAACTTATTCTTCCTTTATTAATAATCACCTATGGAGTCCCTGCTGTGCTACAACTCAGTGGCATTTTGGGAGTACTGAAACGCAGGTTCGATCTCCAGCTCGGCACAGTGGGTTAAGGATGTGGCACCTCACCTACCACTCAGGCCTGATCCCTGGCCCGGGAACTCCATTTGCTATGGGAAGGCCCAAAAAAAACCAAACAAACAAACAAAAAAAACTTATCTAAGGTATTTCCAAAATTCTACTATAGCTATATTAGAGACTGTGAGCATTTTAAATTTTGAAGAGATACTGCCAAGCTTTGGAAGAGTTTATACCAATTTATAGTCCCATCAATAATATATAAGGGTCTGTTTTTACATAGCCCTCACCAACATAGGGTATTACCAAACATATTCTGTATCTTTGTTAAATAGGTAATAAATGGTCTCATTTAATTTATTTTTTAATAAATGGTCTAATTTTATTTATTTTTTATTTTTTAGCTACACCCATAGCATGTGGAAGTTCCCAGGCCAGGGACAGAACCTGCACCACAGCAGTGACCCAAGCCACAGCAGTAACTAAACCAGGTCCTTAATCCGCTGCATCACAAGAGAACTCCTGGTCTCATTTTAATATACATAACTCTAAGTGTGGCTAAACATCTTTTCGTATGTTTAAATTTTTTTTTTTCCTGTCGATGATCTGGTTCCTAACCTCTGAATCTTTTCCTAATGGGTTTCTGTTCTTTTTATTAATTTATTGAAAGTGACTCCTCTCCTATGATGCAAATATTCTGCCCAATCTGTCATTTGTCTTCTGAGTTTATATTTTATGTCATATACACATTTTAGTTTTTGTTTGTTTTTTAGAGCTGCAGTTGCAGCTTATGGAGGTTTCCAGGCTAAGGGTCGAATGGGAGCTGTAGCCGCTGGCCACAGCAATGCTGGATATGAGCCATGTCTGCAACCTATACCACAGCTCACAGCAACACCGGATCCTTAACCTACTGGACGAGGCCAGGGATTGAACCTGCATCCTCATGGATGCTAGTCAGATTCGTTTCCACTGAGCCACAATGCTAACTCCCATTTTAGTTTTTTATGTAGTTAAAATCAGTATTTTTTTTTTGTCTTTTGTCGTTGTTGTTGCTATTTCTTGGGCCGCTCCCGCGGCATATGGAGGTTCCCAGGCTAGGGGTTGAATCGGAGCTGTAGCCACTGGCCTACGCCAGAGCCACAGCAACGCTGGATCCAAGCCGCGTCTGCAACCTACACCACAGCTCACGGCAACGCCGGATCGTTAACCCACTGAGCAAGGGCAGGGACCGAACCCACAACCTCATGGTTCCTAGTCAGATTCGTTAACCACTGCGCCACGACGGGAACTCCTAAACTTAGTAATTTTTAATGTCTAGGTTTTATGTCATGCTCAGAAAGATGTTGCTCAGGCAGTTTACATATAAAAATAAAAACGTGAGTTCCCATTGTGGCTCAGTGGTTAGCAAATCCTACTAGGAACCATGAGGTCGTGGGTTTGATCCCTGGCCTCACTCAGTGGGTTAAGGATCCGGCATTGCAGTGACCTGTGGTGTAGGCTGCAGACGCGGCTCAGATCTGGCATTGCTGTGGCTCTGGCATAGGCTGTCGGCTACAACTCCAATTTGACCCCTAGCCTGGGACCTTCCATATGCTGCTGGTGTGGCCCTAGAAAAGGCAAAAAAGACAAAAAATAAAATAAAATAAAATGAAAATGTTTACTCCTCCCCATATTTTCATCTAGCACTTTAATGGTTTCATTTATTTACATTTAGATATTCTATCCACCTGGAAATCATTTCTATATAAGGAATGAAATATGAATCAATTTAATTTCCCCCCCAAATAGAACCTAGTTGTAATAAAACCATTTATTTTTCTGATAGGAAACCACGTTTACCCTATACTAGGTTCCTGGATACATTTACATTTGTCTTTATTCTGTGCCACTGATTTCTGTCTATTCACATACCAGTACCAAAATTTAAAATTACTATGGTTTTACAATATGACTTAAAATCATACTGGGCAGTCGTCTCTCTTTTTCTTTAAATCAGAATGTTGCCAGCTACTTTTTTGTGATGAATTTTCCATATGAGCATGCTATGATTTAAAAAAAAAAAAAAAAAAAAAGCTGGAGTTCCCATCGTGGCTCAGTGGTTAGCGAATCCGACTAGGAACCATGAGGTTGCCGGTTCCATCCCTAGCCTCGCTCAGTGGGTTAAGGATCTGGCATTGCTGTGAGCTGTGGTATAGGTCGCAGACGTGGCTCGGATCCCACATTGCTGTGGCTCTGGTATAGGCCGGCAGCTACAGCTCCGACTAGACCCCTAGCCTGGGAACCTCCATATGCTGTGGGTGCGGCTCTAGAAAAGACAAAAAAAATTTTTTAAATAAATAAAAAGCTGTGAAATGAAATTGGGTCATGTTAACAATCTAAATATCCACTGATAGATGAATGAAAAAATCAACTGTGGTATACACATACAATGAAACATAATGAATCTCAAAAAAGAATGAAACTCTGATAAATAATATAATACCGATGAACTTTGAAGACATTATGCAAAGTGTAATAAGCCTAATACAAAAGGACAAATATTGAGGTAACTAAAATAACCAAATTCAGAGATAAAAAAGAGAACAGTGGTCACCAGGGGTTGGGGAGAGAGAGGAATGAGAGACAGTGTTTAACAGCTACAGGGTTTCAGCATGAGATGATAAAAAAAGTTCTGGAGATTGATAATGATGATGGCTGCACAACAATATGAATGTACTTAATGCCATCCATCTGTACACTTAAATATGTTTAAAACAGTAAATCGTATCTTATATATATTACCCACAACTTTTTTAAAAAGGAAATAATTGAACTGCATCACTCTTACACTTTAACATAATGGAATGTTTTAAATTCAGATTGTTTAATGAGAAGTTTCAGTAAATACTAATTTCTAAACGTGACAAAATATGATAAGCATATTTAGTATACTTGAGTGTTTAACTTTAAATTAGATAAATGTAAACCAAGTGCTCTAATGTATTATTTAGATATCTAGTCATTATCAATACACAATAAATACATACTTACTGTAAAACAAGAGTGAGTAATTTTATTGCTTGTACTGCAACATCATATTCTTTGTCAAGGGTCATAGACACAATTCTATCCTAAGAACAAAGAATTAAAATATTCTTAAAGGGAAAGCAAGAGAAAAATACTTTCAAATAATTGGTAATTTTTAAATACTTAAAATAATACTAACCTTGAACCGACTGGTAAATAGCTCCAGTTTGGAGTTAAGTTCTTTGTTATAATAAAGCCCTTGTAGAGCAGTGAGACATTTGAGTCTTACCTCACCTTGCTGAAACAAGAGAAGAAAATACATTAAAACTTGGCATATTTTCAACCTGAACATTCAAGATAATATACAATCTTTTATACTACTTTCAAATATGTTCTATACAATAGCATTTCTTCAGAAACTCACATCTTGGATAATGCAAAAAGAGTAATCAAAATATACATTTAAGAGTAAATAACTTTGGGGGTCACTATTTCTGTAAGTCAAATGAAAAGTCTTTGAAAATTTGTTCAGAGCAGTACTATTGTGAATGACGATAGTAACTTTTATTTCACAGTAAGTTTTCCTTTACAGAAGGTAATATTTGTAAAGGATATATACAAAGAACTTCAAGGCTAGTGAAGAGGCAGCATAAGAGAAAGGTAGATGAATACTAAAAATAAAAAATAAAGGTCAGATGCCAAATTGTAATTGATAATCTGGCTAAGATACATGGTTATCAAGAAGATCAAAATTTTTAGAACATTTTATATATATAGCACTTATATATTAACAAAGTTAAGAACTCCTACTGCTGTAAGAATTGGCTCAAATCGTCATCTACATGATCCTAATGATTCAGTACAGAAAAAGTGACTCAAGACTGAAGGCTAAATAAGAGGCCAGGATTCAAAGATTCAACAATCTAGGGGACTTTATTTGACACAGACCGTATTTTCATGTAGCAGATAGAAGGGAGAGAAGCCTACAAGAATGCACTCCCATTTATACTTACATTACATGCAGATAACTCACTATGAATGAGAGCTGAAGATAGCTATGCCAATGTGTACAAAGACAAGCAGCCTATAAGGTCTATCTTACCTTATCATGCATAGTCCAACCAACATATTTTAAATAACTGTCATTAAGAAAGGCATCACTATACATTTTCATCCAAATGCCAATTTCTTCAATACAAATAGCTCGGATTTCAGCTATTGCATCGCTACATGGAGGAAGGAAAATTATGCATATTAGTGCCAGATACCTCAAGGACTTGTGGTTCATTTAAGCAATGCCAAATATTTCATACCAAATATAAGTATAATACTATCTCAAGTATTACTGGATGTTAAAAGAGAATTGAAACATGGCCTCTGAATGCCAAGAGCTTAGTCTAATTGTCAAAGCTATAGTCAAATATTATCACCATATAAATATTTTAAGTTAAATAAAACTACCAACAAAATTTGATCCCCACCATGCCATAACCCAGCCTTTGCTCACACCTGCTGGACATGGCATGTACAGAAGACAGTAGGAATACCAGTCTGGTTAGAGCATAATTTTCCAGGTGAGAACCAGTTACACATAATACTGAGGCCAAGCTCAATTTGGATCTGAATGACAGACTAAATTATTTTAATTTCATCCTGTAGGTACTGGTGAGTCACTCAAAGCTTTTGAACAGAGGAATAATGCAACAAAAGAACATTTTAAGTAAACTTCAATAATCTCTAGGCATGAGAATGATGAGGGAATAGACTAAGAGTAACGGTGACAACAGAAATAAAAAGGTTAAGAATGGATAAAAGGATATTACAAAGGAAGTATTAACCTGATTCAGCAACTGCTAAGTTGAGGAAATGACAGAGAAATTGAATAAAAATGCCACCAACATTTAAATAGGTTACTGCAGAAATTGTGGTGATATTGCCTGTTTCTTTTCTGTGTTCATTCAAAGTAAAGGAAACACCTCACTTAAATCTATCCAAATTTTCCCACTGATAATCAAATGGAAAAGGAAAGCATCAGGGATCAGTAAGTACAGTCTTTACTAACTTAATTCATCCAAAAGCAATGAAGTATTATGCACCTTGACTCCCAAGAACAGCAATAACTTCCATTTGCTGGGAATCTACAAGTCGAGCATAACATTACTCCATTTTTTAGACAGGAAACAAAGTTCAGAGCAGTTAAAGAAGCTTGCCAAGAGTGTATCGATCGTGGAACAGCTTAGATTCTAACTCTGATCTTACTTTAACCTTATTTCGACTAAATTTATACTACCTAAACCACTAAAATATTCAAACTTGAATAGAAAAAGAATTACATAGAAAAAACTGTCCTGACTTACCGGTATCTATGTACAAACACTCCCTTAAATATTGCATTCATCATATTTTCTATTTCATCTTGATTTTCTTGAAGCTGAAAAAACACATCATTTCTTTTCAATTGTAATGGAAGACAACCAAAAGAACATCTAAAAGTTGTTCTCAACACAAATGCAGTTTTCTCCAGTGTTTTGGTGGCTATATCCATCATTAATTCTACTAGATGAAAGTATCCACATAGAAAAATTAAGAGCCATTGCATATCAGGTAGTTAAAGTCCCTTGACCCTGGAATATCTGTACGTGGCTTTTAATGTTTAGCTGGTAGATTAATTTTTTTTGTATGCTCACATACTACCATTGTGTAAAAGTTCCTACTCTAAGCACAGGGAACTATATTCATAATGGAAGATAATATAAGAAAGGGAATGTGCATATGTGTATGACTGGGTCACTTTGCTGTGAAGCAGAAGTTGGAACAACATTGTAAATCAACTATACTTTAATGTTAAAAAAAACTGAGGTTCCTGATGTGGCGCAGCAGAAACAAATCCGCCTAGGAACCATGAGGTTGCGGGTTCGATCCCTGGCCTTGATCAGTGGGTTAAGGATCCTGCATTGCTGTGGCTGTGGTGTAGGCTGGCAGCTGTAGCTCTGATTCAACCCCTAGCCTGGGAACCTCCACATGCTGCAGGTGTGGCCCTAAAAAGCAAAAACAAACTAACAAACAACAACAAAAAAAAAACAAAAACTAAACAAACAAAAAAAGCAAAGCAGTATTTATTCAGGTTCAACATGGCCTTGCAGAGCTGGCTGAAATTCTCAAACCAAATAATGCCAATAGAGTCCCATCTATGATAACAAACTTTGCAACCACATCTAAGTAATCTCCATCCTCAAAAGTGAGATAATGCACCTCCAATTAAATATGATGGAAACAACTCTGATATCAAAAGTAACTCTAAATAGGAGTTCCCATTGTGGCTCAGCAGAAACCAGCCCAACTAGTATCCATGAGGATGCAGGTTCAATCCCTGGCCTCACTCAGTGGGTTAAGGAACCAGTGTTGCCGTGAACTATGGTACAGGTTGCAGATACGGCTTGGATCTGGCATTGCCATGGCTGTGGCATCGGCCAGTGGCTACAGCTGCAATTCAACCCCTAGCCTAGGAACCTCCACATATGCCACAGTGTGGACTTAAAAAGACAAAAAAAAAAAATTTTTAAATCTTTAGAAAAAAATTTTAAAGAAAAAAAAAAGGAGTTCCCTCTGTGGTGTGGTGGGTTAAGAATCCGACTACAGCAGCTTGGGTCACTGCAGAAGCATTCTATCTCCATCCTGGTGCAGTGGGTTAAAGAATACAGCATTGCAACAGCTGCAGCTCTGCCAGGTAACTTTCATATGCCGTGAATGTGGCCAAAAAAAAAAAAAGAAAAAAAGAAAATAAGTCAACTAGCGCCTAGTCAAAGAACAAAAGGGACTTGAGTAAAATAACTTGGGGAAAAAAAAGTCTACTTGCTAAATATTTTTGAGAGAAACAAGGCTCACTTGAAATAATCAAGTAAACATTTCGAATCTTGGTTGAATTATCTACTCCCATATATTTTCAATTAGGAGCTTAAGAGTTATAAGAAAAACCTTTCAAAATTTAAACAACAATTAGGTTTTAGAATTATGTTGCGTATTTTTATAAAAAAATTTCTTTTCATGAATATAATCTAACATTTCCCAGGAAACAAAAAAAAGCTCAAATAAACAACCTAACTTTATACCTAAAGCAACTAGAGAGAGAACAGACAAAAGCCCAGGTTAGCAGAAGGAAAGATATCATAAAGATCAGAGCAGAAATAAATGAAACAAAAATGAAGAAAACTACAGAAAAGATCAACGTAACATTTCCAAATAATGATAACAAAGGCATGCACTTGTATTCATTAGCACAGTCAAAGACACAGGTGGTCTTCTAACATGTTAAAAAACTTAACTCAACCCAGAAGTATTATTTCGTGTTTGTACAAGAATTTCAATCTCAAAACTCTTTTACCTATATTATCCACTCATTCTATATTCAGAATCTTAGAATTAAGACATAATTTCAAGGACTAAGACATGCATTACGTTCAGCTAATAAATCATCCAATAAAATTAACTAAATTAAGGGGCAAGAAAGTCAATTCTTCATTTCAAACCACAGTTGACCCTTGAACAACATGACGCCTGCAGGTGCCGACCCTCTGCAGCTGAAAGTCCAAAAATAACTTGGTTGGCCCTGTGTGTGTGGTTGTTCCTCTATATCCACAGTTTCTCCATGTGTGAGGTTCCATGACCGAAGAGTCAACCAACTGTGGGTATTGTAAGTAAGTACTGTGATATTTACTACTGAAAAAATTATGTCTAAGTGCAGTTCAAACCTCTGTTGTTCAAGAGTTAACTGTACACAAAAAAGATGAGGAATTTAGGCATGGGGAAACATGGCAAGATTTTTCTAGCTTTTCTTGAGCAGGAGCATTAGAAGTTATTGGCTATCTCAGAATTAACTGACTTTAGCTATAAAAAGTCTATCCCCCCAAAAATGTCAAAACCAAGTAAGTACCACTGCAGATATTTTAACTCAAGTGTACTACCAACTTTTGTTTGTTTGTTTGTTTGTCTTTTTGCCTTTTCTAGGGCCGCTCCCATGGCATATGGAGGTTCCCAGGCTAGGGGTCTATGCCAGAGCCACAGCAATGCAGGATCCGAGCTGCGTCTGCAACCTACACCACAGCTCATGGCAAGGCCGGATCCTTAACCCACTGAGCAAGGGCAGGGATCGAACCCACAACTTCATGGTTCCTAGTCGGATTTGTTAACCACTGAGCCACAAAGGGAACTCCTATTACCATCATTTCTGAAACATCAGACTTTGCCTATTAGAAATAAAAATAAACATCCCCATATCAGATAGAAAAATATTAGAAAAATATTATATCACCATGGAAGGTGGAATTTCAATCAAAAATACATCAAAAGGTTTTATTTATTTTTACTTAGCATAAAACTGAAAAAATATTTTCCCCTTCAAAGTTGAATTTGGTGGTCAGTCATTAATGTTAACCAATAATTTCCTACACTACAAAAAAGAAACAAACAAAAAAGATTATGACACCATAAATAGTTTAAAAGTTATTTTTCAAATTGATTTCATCTAAGTGAAACCTCATTTCATCTTGATAATAAGCTGAAGGAGGAAGTTAAGAAAGCTATTTTCATAGTAGAGATGAACAACACCAAAGCATAAAACAACCCGTCAGACTGGCTCAGGACTCCTTAACCCTTGAACTCTTAATCCCAGCCCACAGAAAGAAAATATACACAGAATGTATTGTTGGCATGGATAATCAACAAAAATAAGCTAGACATATAAATAACCTGAAACATGTTATTTATATTTTTCAAAAAATTTTATCTGATGAACTAGCAAAGTCATATCATAATTAATGGTAACCAAGTTGGTCACAAATTGATAGCTTAAAGATTTAAGACAAAAATTTACCTCTTTCCGCTTCTGCAGCAAAAGTTCTAGCCTCTCGTTGGCTCGTTTTCCAATCATTTTATTCCTTTCTGCCTCATATTGTCTTTGTGTATTATCCATGTTAATGCTTAGATTTAGTGCCACATTTACCAAAGCTGTCATCAACTTCATAGCTATTTTTAAATGAAAAATGTTGAAATTAGTCTCACAGATGCAAAAATTTACAATTTAAGATCAAATTAAGAGAAATTAAAAACAAGATGGGCTGTTCCACTTCTAACAGAAAAGAAAATACAGCTGCTACAAATAACAACAGCAATAGTAAAAGAACAGCTAATGTGTTCTGAATATTTATTATATGTCAGTCAATTACCTATGTTAAATACTTTTCATGCATTATCTCCTAATCCTTATAAGAGCCCTCAAAGTTAAATATTATCCTCATTTCATTCATGGAGAACCTGAAGCTCAGGGAGATTAAGAAATCTGCTTCAGATTATGCAATTCATATATGTATTTAAACCAAGATTCAAAACTAGATAATGTGACTCTAGACTAGGCTCAAATCCCACTATTTTAATGGTATGTCCCTTACAACAATTTTTTTTCAGAGATCATGATTCACCTCCTAAATAAATTTTGATCCATACAGCAATCATTTGGGGGGGGGGGATATGGAAGCATATAGAAGTTCCCAGGCTAGGGGTAGAATCAGAGCTACAGCTGCCAGCCTACGCACCACAGCCACAGCAACACCAGATCTGAGCAGTGTCTGCGACCTACACCACAGCTCACAGCAATGCCAGATCCTTAATCCGCTAGCAGAGCCAGGGATCAAACCCACATCCTCACGGATACTAGTTGGGTTCGTTATCACTGAGCCCCAACAGGAACTCCTTAAGTGCTTTATCAAGTACAATGTATAGAAATGTTGGAGCGTCTTATCAGTATTTTATTTCCTTTCACTTTATTACATATCATCATAAAGACAATGGTGAGATTAGGAAAAACAGATCTAGATAAAAAGTCAAAAGTACAAAGAGTAAAATATCACTCAATAAAGCGCTTTTCAGGAGTTCCCTGGTAGTACAGTGGGTTAAAGGACCTGACGTCGCTGCTGTGGCTCAGGTCACTGGTCTGGCATGGGTTCTAACCCTGGTGTGGGAACTTCCCCATGTCATAAGTGTGGCCAAAAATGTTTAAATAAAAAACAAAGCATTTTTCATCAGAGTTCCTCCAAATCTCCATCTTCTGTTATTGAACTCTTGCTCCTGAGACAAGACTCACTGCCTATGATTAGAAATTTATTAACTGAAGTATCTGATCATTTTATGCTTTTTTTTTTTTGGTCTTTTTGCCATTTTCTTGGGCCGCTCCGGTGGCATATGGAGGTTCCCAGGCTAGGGAGCCACAGCAATGCAGGATCCGAGCCGCGTCTGCAACCTACACCACAGCTCGCAGCAACGCCAGATCCTTAACCCACTGAGCAAGGCCAGGCATCAAACCTGCAACCTCATAGTTCTTAGTCGGTTTCGTTAACCACTGAGCCACAAAGGGAACTCCATTTTATGCTTTCTTTAGCTTAGTCCAGACTATTTCTCAGATTTGGTTCATTGCATGACATTACAATACAAAACTAAACCTAATTTGTGGCTAATGCCTCTCTTTAAGAGATTTTCAATCTTGCGCTCTGAGCTATTCCACATCCTCAGCAAACCAGTCTGACATTCTGATTTTAAATTATTCACCTTATGCCCTCAAACATGTTTTAATTTAATCATTCAAGTTCTTAATACTAAAGTTACCTAAATTCATACAGCAAGATCACATTCACATTCTGTGACCTCAAATCTGAAAACAAAACCTACAGGGAAATTGTCTGTGTTTTATTTTTTTAAATAGAGGGTTTAGCAAAAGTACATCTTTAATCACAGCTTTCATTCTTTGGAGAAATACTCTAAAGGAAAACAATATTTCTTTGAGTTTTCCACTGTGGCGCAACGGGACAGGCAGCATCTTGCAAGCGATGGGACTCAGGTTCAATCACCAGTCCAGCACAGTGGGTTAAGGGGCCAGTACTGCTGCAGCTACAGCTTAAGCTACAACTACGGCTCAGATCTGACCCCTGGCCCGGGAACTGTATATGCAGTGTGGAGATCAAAAAAGAAAAAAATATTCCCACACTTAGAGAATGAAAATTTTTTCAGAAACCAAAATATTCTATCACTAAGGCTTAGAATACTTTATTTAACAATTAATGTCTAGTCAATTTAAACTCAAACCAAAAAGCACACATTCAGTAACAGTATATGAACGATTTTACCTTTGGCACAAAAGAGAAACCGGAAGATTTATCACTGTTCTAGAATTAATCATGTGAGCCTTAAAGTGTAACTCATTTCATTAAAATTTAAAGATCAAAGAATTTGACTCAGCCTATGTTACTCAGAAACACAAGAGAAATCAACTTTCTGTGGTTAAATAAGCATGATCCTGTCCGGACCATCATACCAGCAGGGAGTATAGATAGCAGAGACTATGCATAAAGGCCATTTAGAACTACATATCCAAAGTCTCAGTTTTCGCAAATTTGCTGTCAATATTGTCCTTGATAAAACACATTCCAAGGACCCAACACCTCTTATCCTATCCACCTCTTCTCCCTTTCTATAGCATAGTAATGAGGTAGGTTTATCATAAGATTAATTATAGCATCCCTACACAGAATCAAAACTGAAAATACCATCCATTCCCAGTAATTCATGGGGTCAGGAGAAGAGGAGAGAATGTTCTCTTAGGGGTTACTTTACAAACAAAATTATCCACAGAAAAGAAACTCATGGACTTGGAGAACAGATTTGTGGTTGCCAAGGAGGAGGGAATGGGATGGACTGGGAGTCTGGGTTAAGAAATGCAAACTACTGCATTTTGCAACAGATCCTGGATAAGCAATGAGATCCTGCTGTATAGCACAGGGAACTATTTCGTCACTTGTTATGGAACATGATGGAGAATAATGTGATAAAAAGAATGTGTATACATGTGTGACTGGGTCACTTTGCTATACAGTAACACTATAAATCAACTATAATGGAAAAAATAAAAATCATTTTAAAAATAAATAAACAAAATTAATTAATGTCACCATTATTTCAAATCATTCTCATCTCTAACCTAAGGAAATGCACAGAAAATATTTCTAAATACCAACCTGCCAGGGTGCTTGTATGTCGAAATGCTCTGACTTGTGAGTCAGACAATCCTGTAAGAAGTGAAATGACCGTATCCATCATGTACTCATCATATATGATACTATATTGACACTGCCGTACTAATACACCAATGAATTCACAAAAACTGGATTTGAACTTCTTCCACTGAGGACCAGCCATGGTAAGTGGATAATCTCCACTATCCTAAAACAGAAATTTTAAACAATTTCATTTAGAACTCATGACTTAATAAAATTTTACTTGTTTTTGAAATACCCTCGGCAGAAGCTGAAGAGATTCCTTTATCTCATCTTCTACAATAAGTCATCAAAGCAGGCAAAAGAATTATATGCAAAAGTACAGGTACCTTTGAACACCTCTGCTCTTTTATTTATAATCAAAATGGATAAAATGAATTCGCTTTAACCAATGAAAATATATACCAATTACTCAGGTTAAAAATAAAAAGCCTCTCCCATCACACAACACAGAACACTGACTAGAAATAAGTTTCTTTAAAAGAAAAGCAAACCCTGGGAGTTTGGGACAGATATATTCTAAAATTAGGTTATGATGATGGTTGTACAACTATAAACACAATAAAATTTACTGAATTAAAAAAAGAAAAGCGAACCAAAATCAAACCAGTTATATTTTTAATGGATTCAAAATGATGAAATCATTCTCACCTAGTCTAATGGATTGATATATGACTTACAAATAATTGAAGCATTACAATGTATGTTGTCATTGGCTTCAAGACATCAAATAGCGCACATAAATAAAGAGATAATTTTTTTTAATGGAAATGTTGCTAGTATGGCCTGGAAAGACTGATAGTCAAGTATTCTTAAATATAAGATGGGGCAGTCGCCAATGAAGAAACACTGAGAGTCTCCACAAATTATTAAAAAACAAACAAGTGTTAAAAATGAAAGCAGGGGAGCTCTCTGATGGCCTAGTGGGTTGAGGCTCCTGCATTCTCACCGTTGTGGCTCTGGTTGCTGCTGTGCAGCATAGGTCCAATCCCTGGCCCAGGAATTCCCACATACTGACTGTATGGCAAAAAAGAAAAAAAAAAAAAGAAAAAAAAAAACCCAAGAGAGAATCTAAAATAAATGTTGCAACTCTCATTAAAAAAAAATTAAATTAAAAAAATTTTTTAAAAAAAGCAGAGAGGAGTCATGGCTCAGCAGTAACAGAACCTGACTAGTATCCATGAGGATGTGGGTTTGATCCCTGGCCTCACTAAGTGGGTTAAGGACCTGGCACTGCCATGAGCTGTGGTGTAGATCACAGATGTGGCTCAGACCTAGTGTTGCTGTGGCTATGATGTAAACCAGCAGCTGTAGCTCCTATTCGAACCCTAGCCAGGGAACTTCCATATGCCGCAGGTATAGCCCTAAAAAGCCAATAATAAATAAAAGCAAGGAGCTCCTGCGTCACGGGATTGGTGGTGTCTTAGGAGCACTCGTTAGCAGGTTTGATCCCCGGCCCAGCACAGGGGTTTAAGGATCTGGCATTGCCACAGCTGTGGCTTAGGTTGCAACTGCAGCTCAGATCTGAACCCTGCCCAAGGAGCTACATATGCCGTGGGGCGGCCAAAAATTAAAAAATTTTAAAAATTTAAAAATTAAAGCAGATACAGCAAAAATTGGCATAACATTGTAAATCAATTATACTTTAATTTAAAAATACCAAAAAATATAAGATATAAATAAATAAATAAAAAGACCAATACTATACAGAACCTCTAAAATTAAGAGTTTCTGAACAAAAATATCCTAGAAACTTAAGGTGATTTTATCACATTTTCTGATTGGCTCATTTGGTGCTGTATTGAAAGGTTATCATCTTGTATTGAAAGGTTATCATCTTAACTGTTGTTAGCAACTTGGTTTGCTGATATTTTCAAATCTTATTTCAGGATTCCTATTTCAAATAGCTGTTTAGAAGAAAGATAAGTTCCCACTAAAACATTAGTATCAGAAGATTTAAATAATACCATTCCTCATGAATTACACCTCGACTTAGAGACTGATTAACAGTACTTAGTGATCATCAAAGCCATTTTAATTCCTGTCTTTTAGAATGACATTTGAAAGCTCCTTCACTTGAGTAAGAAAAAAATGATGAAATAAAGCTCAAATGAGACAAGGTTTAACTTATAAATTCATGGTGAAAAGTTTTAAAGAGTAAAACTACTGGTGCTGGAATACAGCTATGAACAAAAAAAACAAAAATCTCTGCCCTGAAGGAGTTTATATTATAGTAAATCTAACTATGACTTTATTGCTAAGTATACTTCAAAGGCATTACTGTGAGAAAGGATCTACTGAAGTCTAAGCTATTATTTATTATGTATATGTATTGTTCTTATTACTGATATTTGAAACATGAAGATTTTAAATGTATATATTCTTTTGCCTAAGCTACCACCTGGCTCCCTAAATATTTCCTTTTATGATATTCTAAAGTATATTTGTAGGCACTTAATTTTATTCTTCCTTGAAATTTTAATTTTTTAACAAATAAATACAGCTAACATTTATTAAGTTCTTACTATGTGCCAGGCATTGTAAAATGCTAAGAAATTTTTCATACATTATTGAATTCAATCTTTAAAACTGACTTATGAGTATTTTTAGCTCCATTTTACAGATGATGAACTGACACTAAGACAACTTGCCCAAGGAAGGTCACATAGCCATCATTTTATTGGACTGCTATTACCAAAGATCTTATCCACAACACTAACATTCACAACTTAAAACTTTGAAGGGCAAATCGAAAACAAGACGCATTAAAATTATCACAACAATTGAGGTAATAACTTACCTCATCAAACTCTTCAGTCATTTTTCGAATTATTTCAGAGTTCTGCATATGTCTAAACATTTCTGCTGTGACAACACCTGAAATTTTCAAGGATAAGAGGTTAATACATGGTAAATGAAAAAAAAAAATGGAGACCTTCTAAGTCAGTCTCTCTAACACTAAAGTACTTCTGTATTACATGGTCTTTACCATGATACTCAACCCTATAAAGTACAAATGCCATTCTCAACATACACAAGGAAACGGCCTCACACTTCTGATAAACTATCATTTTCCTAACACAATCAGCCTCAGCCATTTCTACCTGACTTATTTCACTCATGCCTAAAATATATATACTAGCTTCTACCCTTTAATATAAAGCTTGTGTCATCAAGCGTGAGACAGCATCCAGGATTACATTTAAAACCTTAAGGGAGTTCCCATGATGGCTCAGTGGTAACAAACCCAATTAGTATCCATGAGGATGAAGGTTCGATCCCTGGCCTCGCTCAGTGGGTTAAGGATTCAGCATTGCCAGGAGCCGTAGTGTAGGTCGCAGATGTGGCTCGGATCCCACCTTGCTGTGGCTGTGGCGTAGGCTGGCAGCTATAGCTCCAATTCAACCCCTAGCCTGGGAACTTCCATATGCCGCAGATGTGGCCTTAAAAAGATAAAAAAATTAAGATAAAACCTTGAGGGTGAATCTAAAGATAATGAGGGAACAAGTAATAGGCAGGTTTCTTTATTAAGCACAACTATATGAAAGGCAACTACATCCCATCATCCCCTAAAAGGGCTTCAAATAAACTTTAAGCAGTAAGTTGTAGTTCCTGCCCATCCAAAAGCCTGTGATATAGTTGTAACCATAAACAAAGAAAAAGGAAGGGAGTAGGGAATAAAGTATTAATGGAGGTACATAATAAATGCCCTGATGAGTGGGAAAAGCCAAGAAAGGTTATAGCTCAGACAAAAAAAAAAAAAATTCTGTAAGTAGGCATTTCACAGAAAAGGAATCTAATGAGGACATTTAGAGTTTTAAAGGAAGATGGGAGAGAACATAAAAAAGGATGCACATTAGAAGTAGTATAACTGAGTCATTTTGCTGTACATCTGAAATTAACACAACATTGTAAATCAACTATATACTTCAATTTAAAAAAAAAAGTAGTGGAGTTCCCACTGTGGTGCAGCAGAAACAAATCCGACTAGGAATCATGAGGTTGCGGGTTGGTTCCCTGACCTTGCTCAGTGGGTTAAGAATCTGGCGTTGCCGTGAGCTGTGGTATAGGTTGCAGATGCGGCTTGGATCTGGTGTTGCTGTGGCTCTGGCTAAGGCCAGCAGCTATACCTCCGATTAGACCCCTGACCTGGGAACCTACAGGTGCCGTGGGTGCGGACCTCAAAAGACAAAAAAAAAAAAAAAAAAATTTAATTTAAAAAAGTAGTAAGAGTTAGCCATGCATAGATCAAATATCAGAAAAGGATTTCTAGAAAAAAATTATGAGTAAGAGACAATGTAGGAAGAAGACGTATGTGAATTTCCACCAACAGGGTGTCAAATTTTTTTTTAAAAAAAAGTAAAAACTGATATTTCTAAACCGTATTTCTAATGGTAGATTATTTATTCCTTGCCAGTCTTTTCACTATGAATATTATAAACAGGAGTTCCCATTGTGGTTCAGCAGATTAAAAACCCAACGTAGTCTCCGTGAGGATGCAGGTTCAATCCTGGCCTTGCTCAGTGGGTTAAGGATCCAGCATTGCTATAAGCTGTGGCATAGGTTGCAGATGCAGGTGAGATCTGTGTTGCCATGGCCATGGTGTAGGCTGGCAGCTGCAGCTCCATTCTGACCCCAAGCCAGGGAAGTTCCAAATGCTGCAGGTGTGGCTGCAAAAGTAAAAAAATAAAAAGAATATTATAAATATAGTAACATCTAAAAAAAGAGTATTCAAGAATTCCCATTGTGGTTCAGTAGGTTAAGAACCCAACACGGTGTCTGTGAGGATGCGGTCTGATCCCTGGCCTTGCAGAAAGCTGCAGTATAGATCACAGGTGTGGCTCCGATCTGGCGTTGCTTTGCCTGTGGCATAAGCCAGCAGCTGCAGCTCCTATTTGACCCCTAGCCTGGGAATTTACTTCCATATGCTGCAGGTGTGGCCCAAAAAAAGACCAAAAAAAAATACATATATTCTGATACAGGAAGATGAGATTTACTATAAAAATTAGATATAATTAACAGATTTATTTCAACTGACCAAATTATATTTTGTAGATTAGGTGCATGCACGTGTGTGTGCACACATAAATTTAAAAACAATAGAATATCATCCTCTCTTTCCAATCCCAAATCTGAAAGGAACAACAGATACTTGAGCTCCTTCTGTATGGGTATGCTTTAAGACCTTCCAGCAGCATACCAAAGCCAAAAGAACAGGAACTAACATCCATCAAGCCTCCCATGCATCAGCCACTTCAGCCCTGGTAACAGGCCTATAAGCAAGGTACTATACTCCTGGCTTTACAGATAAAGACACTGATGCTAAGACAAAGAGAAGTTTTTATGAGATATTCATCTACAGCATACTGCCCAGCCTCAGGTTAGATCAATTTCTACTGGTACTGTGAAAGATTCCTTACTTACCACAACCATTAAAAAACCAAATGATAGTTTAAAAATATTAACAACTTTGTAGGAAAGCACCACATCCCTACCCAAAAAGAAGCACATTCTCAAAGACCTTTTGAAGGTTTTTAATTTTTATCTAGAGTCATGGATACATCTCCAGAACCTTCCCATGTTTTACACCCAGGTACAGTAAACTTTGTACTACTAAAGACAAGTAAAACTCAATCCCTAAAACAATTTCCATAAAACTAACATTTATATATATATAAATCTCAAAGCAACCATAATGTATAGATTTTGACAAACTTCTAAAGCTCCTCCTCTCATCTCATTTCTTAATTCTAAAATAAATATCAGTGTTTAAATGTACCTAAGTTTGATTGGGCAAGCTCCTGACCTAAAAACACACTGATGCCAAATAATGTTATCTGATGTAGAGAAAATGCTCTATGACTTTGTTTTAAAATTGAAATTGATAAGCCTAATTAGGAACTAAAACTGATCAAACTATAGTATAACAGGAAAGATAACTGTTATCAACTCATCAAATTATTTCTTGCACCTGTTCAGCTGTTCTGTAAATCAACCTTCCATTTTCAAAGAAAGGACATGGCCCTTGATTACTTAATACAACAGAGGTACTTGTATCCTTCTACTCTAGAAAGATGAACTGAATAAACAAAATAAAAATAATAGTAACATATGTCATTTTACAAAGAGTTAATGTGGCTAATAATACTGTCATTACTACAACACTTTCTCTAAACAGATTTAGAATTTTCTAATATTGACTTACAGCTACCTTTAAGAAGTCAAGCAAACTAGGCAATCTCTGTATTCTAAAGTTTAGACATTTTAAAAAATTTCTCAAAACTGACCACACTAATGGCATTATTAAGACCATAGACTCGAGAAGCCTATCAGGCCTCACACATATAACATTTAATATGCAGGCTGCACTCAAAGTTGTGATCAACCTCAAATTAAAATGCATTAGCTTTTTATGTTACTTGTTTTCCAATTCCAACAACAGGATTTTTAAAAAAGTTTTGTAGAATTAAAGGAGTAGACATAAGTAAATTGTTTCTTGGGATCTTTTTTTCAGATTTGTTTAAATTAGTCATTTTTAGCATTTTTATTTATTTTTAAGCAATCTTCTCTCCTCTTGACTCCTAATGCCCATGTTTTAGGTGCCATATTCATTTAAAAATATGTAATACCCTTAGAAACATTTACCTATGCATATTCTGAAATTTTAAGAATGGGCCAAGTGTTAGGGAGATACCGAATAGATCAGAAACAGCCGATGATCTTGACTGACTCCTACTAATCCAGATCAGGATGTATGACTCCCTAACATTCAAAATTTTGTCCCCCTAGCCAAATGAGTGTGCTAAATGTTTTGGTCCCAGGGAAGACATTTCTATATTTTATATTTTCCCTGCTCTTATTTCAAAATCTTTTAAAATAAAGTGTAAACATTTTAAATAAGATCCCACTCCCCACTCAGAGTTTTTCTACCTTTTAGGGAAAAAAAACCTAGAAATTTCACCAACACCTTAACTTACTTAGTTACTTACTTACCTACTTACTTACTTACTTACTTTTATTCATGGCACTTTTTATTTCCCTAAACTTTACAATTCCCTGCCACTTGAACCTGTATCTCTTCATTATCTTCCTCCTCCCTTCTTAATCCATTTCTTTGTTCCTAAAACCAGATGCTGAAAGTGGGAAATATATCTAATAAAAGTAACATAACAATTATAAATTGCCAAGATTTTAGTTAAGTTTCATATATGAATACAGCTGTCAAAAGATTTTCTCTCTTACTTTGTTCTTTGCTCTTTTTTTCCTTATATATATTCTGTATGGTTATAATGCAAATAATTCAATATCTTGGCATTATTTTCCATATAAAACGCTAATACATCTTTAGGTGAACCAAAAATGAAGAGATCATTTGAGAACATTCTGTTTCCAAAATAAATAAACCTTACCTTTACAGCCTGAACACTGAATAAAAAAGTTGATGAGGTCAAGAAGTGCTATATCTCGGTCATGCTTGTATGACTCTATCCAATCGTCTACCACGGACTAAAGTAGAGAGGAAGGAAAACCATTAGCTTTTTCTAAATTTCTAAGAATTAATTAAATCAGATTAAAGTGATTAAATTCAACATTAAGTAGTATAGTTACTTCACTAAATACATACTTGTAAGAGCTCCCGTCATGGCTCAGTGGTTAATGAACCCAACTAGCATCCACGAGGATGCAGGTTTGATCCCTGGCCTCATTCAGTGGGTTAAGGATCCAGCGTTGCCGTGAGCTATAGTGTAGGCCACAGACGTGGCTCGGATCCCACATTGCTATGGCTGTGGCACAGGCCAGTGGCTACAGCCCTGATTTGACCCCTAGCCTGTGAACTTCCACATGCCACAAGTGCGGCCCTTAAAAACAAACAAACAAACAAAAAACTTGTACACTAAAACTGAGAGTTAAATCTTAACAATAAAATAGAATCAAATTCAGTTAATTCATCACCTGATAGTACATGATGATGATTCACCCTTTTTTTTTTTTGCATTGCAAGAATCCGAAAACTATGGGACCCAAGTCTGAACCGAAACTTCTTAGTAACATTACAGATCTCTTAGAAAATACTAAAATGTTTTTAATATAAAGAATACAATAAAGGAGTTCTCATCATGGCATAGTGGGTTAAGAATCTGACTGCATAGGCTCAGGTCACTGCAGAGGCTCAGGTTTAATCCCTAACCAGGTGCAGTGGGTTAAAAGGTCTGGCACTACCACAGCTGTTGGCATAGGTCGGCAGCTGCAACTCAGATTCAATCCCTGGCGAGGGAACTTCCATATGCCACAGGTATGGCCATAAACAAACGACAACAACAAAAAAGAATAAAAACAATCACACAAAGGACAAAAAAAATCTTAAAATATTTTTGAGCAGACTTCCCAGGTGGCTCAGTGTGTTAAGGATCTGGCAATGTCATGACTGTAGCTCAGGTCACTGCTGAGGCACGGATTTGATCCCTGGCCCAGGGACTTCCACATGTCATGGGCAAGGCCAAAAAAAAAAAAAAGATGGTTAAAAGATTTGACTGAAATATCATACCATGTAATATTTTTCTTGGCCACACCCACAATATGCAGAAGTTCCTGGGCCAGAGATTCAACCCATACCACAGCAGTAACAACACAGAATCCTTAACCTGCTGAGCCACCATGGAACGCCATACTATGTACATACACTGCAACGGATACAAACAATAAATGTTGGAGTGCTGGAGAGTGTGAAGAAATGGGAACCCTCTTACACTGCTGGTGGGAATGTAAACTGGTATAACCACTATGGAGAACAGTATGGAGTTTCCTCAAAGAAACTAAAAATAGAGCTACCCTATGAAGTTACAATACATGGCACAACATGGATGCTCTTTCAAAACATTATGCCAAGTCAAATAAACCACTCAAAAAGGACCACATTATTTGCATGACCCCATTTATATGAAATGTCTAGAATAGGGCAGGTGAGGAGAAAGTGACTGCTAATGGGTACAAGGTTTCTTTCTAGGGTATTGAAAAAATTCCTCATGAGCACAAGGTTTCTTTCTGGGGTTGTAAAAAAATCCTAAAATTAGAATGTGGTCATGCCTGCACAACTCTGTGAATGCACTAAAAACCACTGAATTTACACTTCAAAAGGGTGATTTTATAGTTTATGAATTATATCCCAATAAAGCAATTTAAAAAAAAATAGAACTATAAACTAAAAACAGTACTATATCCCCTTGTGGAAAGAAGAGGAAACCACAAAATAGATAAAAACCATTTTTAAATAAACAAAATTTTTAAAATTAGGATGATAGGGGGCATAGTTTTTAGGCATTAGCATGCTGAGGCTCCCTTTGCCTAGCAAAGCAATAAATCTATCTTCTTCTCTTTAATCACCCCTCCAAAATTAGGATAAATAACAGCTAATACTAAAAAATGAAGTCAGGAGGGAAAAATGTTTTAAGTTATATACAAATAAATATAAAATCTTGGTATGAACTGAATGAGTAAAATATGTACAATTTTATGTACAAAAAAGATAGTACTACACAAAAAAAAGAAAAAGGAAATATTATCTAAGAATTACCTGCTTCAGAGACTGACTAGATATATTCTAAAATTCTGATTAATTTCTAGATTTCCGTTCTTTTCTATATTTTGTAGTAGCTTATGTTAACCAATTCAACTTATGAAAGAAATGTATTTAAGATGATTCCCAAGGATGATATGGGCAATAGATATCAAGGGAATATATCACAGGAGTATGGGAGGTTTTGGTTTTTTTGTTGTTGTTTTTGCCTTTTTGCCTTTTCTTGAGCGCTCCCGCGGCATATGGAGGTTCCCAGGCTAGGGGTCTAATCGGAGCTATAGCCACCGGCCTACGCTAGAGCCACAGCAACCCAAGATCCAAGCCGCCTCTATGACCTACACCACAGCTCACAGCAACACCGGATCGTTAACCCACTGAGCAAGGCCAGGGATCGAACCCCCAACCTCATGGTTCCTAGTCGGATTCGTTAACCACTGCGTCACGATGGGAACTCCAAGAGTATGGGAGTTTTAAAACGTGGCCCCAAGTTGTTTCACACTGTTCCCCCCGAAAAAGGTGGGTCTAGAGTTCCTGATGCGGCATAGCATATGTTAAGGATCCAAAGTTGTCTCCACAGTGCCTCAGGCTGCTGCTGAGGTTTGGGTTCGACCCCCAGCCCAGCACAGTGGGTTAAGGACACAATGTTACCATAGCTGTGGCTCAGATTCCATCTCTGGCACAGAAACTTCCATATGCCACCAGTAGGGCCATAAAAAAAGAAGTAGGGTCTCTGTCCCCTTCTCTAGAACAAAGTGCAATAGAAATGATGCCTCCAAGATTGTCATAGAAGGCTATTCAATTTCAGCACTGGATTCTTGCAGCACTAGAAAACTAGACACTCGCTCCAAACCCAAAAGCCATACTATAAGAAACCAAAGCCACATGGAATGACCATTTCTAAGTATTCCAGGTGACAACATTTCCAGATGAGTCCAGTCTTCAAGTCACTCCTGACTAGGCATCAAACATGAATAAAGAAGCCTCCAAGCAGAGTTCCCACTGTGGCACAGTGAGTTAAGAATCTGACTGTAGCAGCTCAGAGGCATGGGTTTGATCCCCAGGCCAGTTCAGTGGGTTAAAGGAGCTGGTATTGCTGCAGCTATGGCTCAGATTTGATTCCTGGCCCGGGAACTTTCATATGCTGCGGGTGCAGCCATTTAAAATTTTCTTTTAGGAGTTCCCGTCGTGGCGCAGTGGTTAACAAATCCGACTAGGAACCATGAGCTTGCGGGTTGGATCTCTGGCCTTGCTCAGTGGGTTAAGGATCCCGAGTTGCCATGAGCTGTGGTGTAGGTTGCAGACGCGGCTCGGATCCTGCGTTGCTGTGGCTCTGGCGTAGGCTGGCGGCTACAGCTCCAATTCGCCCCCTAGCCTGTGAACCTCCATATGCCGAGGGAGTGGCCCGAGAAATGGCAAAAAAAAAAAAAAAAAAAAAAAAAATTTCTTTTAAAAGCCTCCAGATGATTATAGTCCCTGTTTTCATCACCTCCAGGCATTCAAGTTATCTCAGCTAAAACCCCAGCCGTCATGGCTGGAAGCACACAAGAGACATCCCTCTTTAGTTCTGTCTGATTTCTAGATCCACAGAATCACCAAGGATAACAAAATGGTGGCAACTCGAGCCACAGCAGCTGACAACACTGGATCCTTAACCCACTGTGCCACCAGATGATTCCAAAATGGTTGTTTTACATCACTAAGTTTGGTATACCAAGTGCTACATTAGAAAGAGAAGAGTAAGAAATACATTCAAGGGGAGAAGAACATATCTCAAAAAAAAAAAAAAAGAAGAGTGATATTTGAATCTGTCAATCCTGTGTGATATGGATGGGAGGAAGTAAGAACTATTCTAGGCAAATAAATAATAAAAACAAAAGGAAGGGCAGAGAACATATGGTGGCTAGAAAACATCAAGTATGTCTTTAGGAAATCTGAGCTAGAACTTTTATTTATTTATTTATTTATTTTTTTGTCTTTTTTGCTATTTCTTGGGCCGCTCCCGCGGCATATGGAGGTTCACAGGCTAGGGGTCCAATCGGAGCTGTAGCCGCCGGCCTACGCCAGAGCCACAGCAACGTGGGATCCCAGCCGCGTCTGCAACCTACACCACAGCTCACGGCAATGCCGGATCGTTAACCCACTGAGCAAGGGCAGGGACCGAACCCGCAACCTCATGGTTCCTAGTCGGATTCGTTAACCACTCCGAGGGCTAGAACTTTTAGATAAGAAAGTACTCTTGAAAGTTTGTAAACGGGAGACTTCCTTGATTAAATCTGGTGTTAGAAAGATAACCCAAGTAGGAGTGTACAAAACAAACTGGAGGTGGAGAGATGATTCAGGGAAATCAATGGAGAGATACTGTGGATATTGTGCTTTTAAGAAGGAAAACGCATTTAGAAACAAAAAAACAAATGGCATAGAGGTACAATCTTAACATATGACAAATCATAAGCAACACAAAAATAAGGAAAGTGTTCATTCTTTAAACACTGAGATACCATTAAAAAATATATAAAGAAAAGCCACCAGGTTTTCTATTAAAATTTTCTGATGTGCCAAAAAGTTAAAAAAAAAAAAACCCTACAGACTAGATAAAAATAGAATAGCCTAATTACTTATGGATATAAGTTGATATTTCTGATGTTAACAAAAATAAAATATATCAGAAAAAATATTAATGCATTTAACCACTTAAGACATTATAGAGGAAAAAAAGTATAAATATAAAAAGGAAAGCAATGAAATGGTATAAAATGTGACAGAGATAATTTATACCTTTGATAAAGTTAACCCAAAGTGGGAACTAGAGAGAGGATAATTTTTTTAATCAGGGAATGACTAAATAAACCACAGTACAGTAATATAAGACATTATTATTTTTTCTAATATGTACACAAAATAATCATTCAAAACACTAAACAAGAAATAAAATACACATACTAATCATAACTACATAAAAGTAAACCATATATGGATAAATGACTGTGAGTTCGAATTTAAGAAAATACACTGCACTGTAAATTGATGATAGTTCAAAAGTTAACAATTCTTTTTCATTTTACATATAAAAAAAGGTTTTTATTAATTACAACTGATTTTTTTTTTTGCCTTTTTTAGGGCCGCACCCGTGGCATATGGCAGTTCCCAGGCTAGGGGCTGAATCAAAGCTGTAGCTGGCCTACACCACAGCCACAGCAACACCAGATCCGAGCTGCAACTGTGACCTATACCACAGCTTCAACACGGCAACACCAGATCCTTAACCCAGTGAGGGAGGCCAGGGATCAAACCTGAGTCTCCTCATGGATATTAGTTGGGTTCGTTACCACTAAGCCACAACCAGAACTCCTCCAATTGATTATTTTTTTTAATGGCCGCACCTGCAGCAAATGGAAGTTCTGGGCTAGTGGTTGAATCAGAGCTGCAACTGCTGACCTACACCACAACTACTGGCAGCACCAGATCCTAGCCGCATCTGCAACCTATGCTGCAACTTACCACAATGCTAGATCCTTAACCCACTGAGTGAAGTCAGGGATGGAACCCGCAACCTCACAGACACTGTGTCAGGTCCATAACCCACTGAGCCACAATGGCAACTCCCAATTGATATTTTAAAATTTATTTTAAAAACCACACATATTTAGATAAGTCCATATAAACAAGATTTACATTTTAGTTATTCATTGATAACAAAATTTTAATGGCTAGCCCTCCCTATACCCATTTATGGGCATCTTTTTTGACTAATTCCATGAAGGAAAACAACTTTTCCCTATGGCTTTTATAAATTAAAAATTTCATTAAGCGTATATATTCTTTGAGTATAGTGTTGATTCAATTTTTTAAAAACATGGATTTTTTTTTTTTAAAAATCACATGGGTTTATTACCTTACAATGTAAAGCCGAAATGCTTCTACTGTCATTTTAAAAAATTAGGATGACCTGACAAGGGATATGACTCCAACTTTTTATTTTATTCTTCTTCTAAGCAACAGCACAAGCAATAAAATTTATAATAGGCAAAAGTGATCAAAATAATACACTAAAGTGAACAGTGCTTATATTAGATCACTCAACCAAGAATTCTCTATGGGCAAAGAACTTCATGTTCTAATAGCCACTATATAAATACAAAGGAAAACGAAACCTCAGTCAGGGTTTACATCAGCATATTTTTTTGACCAAGTAATTTTTTACCATATGCCATTAAAAGAAAATAATGCAGCAGAAAAGACGCAGCTTAGAGATCTTACATCTGATTAGAAAGAGTCCCAGTTTCTGGCTATTTTGTAGGTTTTTTAATAAGCAGCAACATCAGGGATATATTTTATATAACTCTCTAAAAGTTCAAAATGTATAAATGAACTGGGAAGAACAGAATAAACATTACCTGCATAGCACTCTTGCCCATTTTAACAACTTCAAACAACATCATGTTTTCCACTCCATTCTGTTGGTGATGACCATTCATTCGGTTTGGACCAGAAGGAGGTTTTCCTCCTCCATTTCCACCTTTGCCCTTTTCTCCTGGGCCTTTTTTGCCTTTTTTACAAGTCTGCATAAAAACACAAATTAACCAGGTTATATCCTTATCCTTGAAGGTTCAAAATAAAGCTACAGCAGAAGCAGCTGATAGAGTGCCTAATTGTAACAAGCTTAAACCTAACAAAGTGGAGTGCCATACACATATACCATAATAAAATGTTATGGTTGTGACAGCCTCATTGTGGTATCGAGTTTTTCAACTAAACTACCATATACCTCATGTGACATTGCAGTTAGGAGCACAGTCTCTGCAAACTGACAGACTGCATGGGTCCAAATTTTTATTCCTGTCAGCTGAGTAATCTTTGGCAAATTACTCAACCACATTGTGCCTCAGAGAGAGCTTCTAATTTGTAAAGTGAGGATAAAACTGTGCTTAGTGCACAGGATTGTTACTCTAGGGTACAGACTGAAGTGGGCAGCAGGAATAACAAAATTCTATGAAATAAGTAACTTGTTCAACATTTTAACATGATGTCTACTGCTAGTCTTGTAAATCATTGTTGTGCCTTGACAAAAGAATTCCAAATAGTATGAATAGCTATATCAATCTCATTTTAATTCTGGCCCCTCCCTCAACACTTATTTATCATAAAAATTCACTATGGAGGGAACTATATCTAGCCCCTTATGGAGCATGATAATGTGAGAAAAAAGAATGTATGTATGTATGTAGGTGTGATTGGGACACCTTGCTTTTACAGTAGAAAATTGACAGAATGCTGTAAACCAGTTATAATCAAAAAAAATAAAAATCATTATAAAAATATCAAAATTCAAAGCATAACTTAAAAAAATTCACTATAGAAATGAAAGTTGTCAATATTGGATTGGAGGTGATGACATCATAAATCAGTGAAAAAGTTGCCTACACGCCTCAGTTATAAAACACCTCCCCCAACTTAAAGTCCTCATTTCTAAAATGTCAGAGTTGTATTGCAACCTTTACAGATTAGATGATTTCTATTTTTATTTTCTCTTTGTCTTTTTAGGGCCACACCCACAGCATATGAAGGTTCCCAGGCTAGGGGTCCAATCTGAGCTGTAGCCGCTGGCCTGCGCCACAGCCATAGCAACACCAGATCCGATCCGCATCTGAAACCTACACCACACTCACAGCAAAGCCAGATCCTTAACCCACTGAGCAAGGCCAGGGATCAAACCTACGTCCTCATGGATGCTAGTCAGATTTGTTTCCACTGAGCCACGACAGGAACTCCTAGAATAGATAATTTCTAAGATCTCTTAGATGTATACATTCCCATGATCTAGCCCAAAAGTCAGCCAACTTTCTGTAAAGTATCAGATAGTAAATATTTTAGGATCCATGGACCATACTGTGTCACATATTCCTTATTTTCACAATTCTTTAAAAATGTAAAAATCATTCTTAGCTTATGGGCAGTACAAAAACAGACCACAGCTGCAGATCCCTGATCTACAGCTGTGGTCTACAAATTTATTTCTATTGATAGTTTGTATGTTTGTATACTTTGTTCCATAAAGGGTCCTTCCTCCTTCTTCAAGAATTCAAAACTCAGAGGTCCTGTTGTGGCACAGCAGAAACAAATCCATGAGGATGTGGGTTAAATCCCTGGCCTCATTCAGTGGGTCTGGAATCCAGCGTTGTCATGAGCTGTGGTGTAGGTTGCAGACGCGGCTCAGATCTGGCGTTGCTGTGGCTGTGGTGTAGGCCGGCAGCTGTAGTTCCAATTCAACCCCTAGGCCTGGGAACTTCCATATGCCTCCACTTGTGGTCTTAAAAGTAAAAAAAAAAAAAGAATTCAAAACTGGAGTTCCCTAGTGGTCTCGTGGTTAAGGATCTGGCATTGTAATCGCTGTGGCTTAGGTCACTGCTGTGGCATGGATTTGATCCCTAGCCTGGGGAACTTGCGCATGCAAAGCAAAAAAAAAAAGAATTCAAAACTACCCTACTCTTAAAAAGTATTTCAAATCCCTTGCTAACAAATGAGATACTATTTGTTAATTTACATTGTTTTTTGTTAATGAGAATCAGTCTTTGTGAACCTAAGTCATTAATTCCTAATTGTAGAATGAAAGGCTTCCCAGTAAAAGAAATTACAGAGATAAGGGCAAAAGAAAAGATCAACCAACAGTAAAGAGTACACTAGAGGAAATCCTGACGGGGTTTATCGGAAACAAATCTGAATAGGAACCATGAGGTTTAAGGTTCAATCCCTGGCCTCGTGCAGTGAAATAAGGATCCAGCATTGCCATGAGCTGTGGTGCAGGTCGCAGACGCAGCTTGGATCTGGCGTTGCTGTGGCTGTGACATAGGCAGGCAGCAACAGCTCTGATTGGACCCCTAGCCTGGGAACCTCCATATGCCGTGGGTGTGGCCCTCAAAAAGACCAAAAAAAAAAAAAAAAAAAAGAGTACACTAAAAAAGTATAAAATATCCTTGTTAATTAATGTGCAGCTAAATATTTGCAATTTATCATATGCCTCAATATTCCCTGTTGGTATGAAAAACTAATTAGTACAATTAAAATGGTTCAATGGATATGATGTGTGAGGAAAAATATGGAAAGTGATAATACTGGGAAGTACAAGAGGTAAACATACTAACCTGGGTATAATCTTATAGAGGGGAAAAAATCCATTAAAAAAAAGAAAAAGATTATGAGGGAGTTCCCAGAGGCCTAGTGGTTGAAGATTCAGGGCTGTCAGTGCTGTGGCTCGGGGTTCCATCCCTGGACTGGGAATGGGAACTTATATATGCCACGGGCATAGCCAAAAAAGACTATGAGATAGTATACTACAGTGGATTAACAGCACCATCTTGCAACACATGTGGACTCAAATCCTTTAATCACTAAGCTTCTCTAGACCTCAATTTCCTATCTATAAAAAGGGAGTTTTCTAGTCTACAAGGTTGTTCAAATATTAAATAACATGTAAAATTATTAGCATACTGCATTGAACATTCATAGTATAAAGTCAAAACATTTTTATAATAAATTCTTTTTTTAGGGCCGCACACACAGCATATGGAGGTTCCCAGGCTAGGGATCTAATCAGAGCTACAGCTGCCAGCCTACGCCAGAGCCACAGCAACACAGAATCCGAGCCACATTTGCGACCTACACCACAGCTCACGGCAATGCGAGATCCTCACCCCACTGAGTGAGGCCAGGCATAGAGCCCACAACCTCATGGTTCCTGGTCAGATTTGTTTCCGCTGCCCCATGACAGGAACTCCAATAAATTCTTGATCTGACCTCTAACACCTAGCTCATTCAGCAGTGGCTATTCTATCTAGATGTCTTATCCCAATTTGTAAATTAAATCAAAGCCAAAAGTAGTTTCAGTTTTGCAAAATGTATGCAGAACAAGAAAAAATGGTTTGTTTGTTTTTTTATTACCCAATGGCATATGGAGTTCCCAGGCCAAGGATCAGATCCAAGCCATAGCTGCGACCTAAGCCACAGCTGCAACAACACTGGGTCCTTTAACCCACTGTGCCAGGCCAGGGATCAAACCTGAACCTGTGTCCCTGGTGCTACAGAGATGCCACGGATCCCATTCACCACAGCGGGAACTCCAAAAGAAATGATTTTCTAATGAATACCCATATACCACCCACTAGAAATATGGCTGTCTTTGGATAGTCACAAGTTAACATTTGTATTAAGTTATTTGCTCACTCTCTCCCTCTCTCTCTCAAACTACTACCCTTTTTGTTTTGGCTGCACCCAACAATCCGAAGTTCAAGGGCCAGGGATCAAACCCGAGCCACAGCAGTGACTGTTACCATAACAATGTCATCAGATCCTTATCCCGCTGAGCCACCAGGAAACTCCCTTAGAACTATTAAGGGACTATGAAATTACGAAACACATAGATTATGTGCACTCTAAAAAGATATTCCACGAGTTCCCATCGTGGCTCAGTGGTAACAAACCCAACTAGTATCCATGAAGTCGTGGGTTTGATCCCTGGCCTCACTCAGTGGGTTGAGGATCCGGTGTTGCCTTGAGCTGTGGTGCAGGCTGCAGAAGCGGCTCGGATCCTGCATTGCTGTGGCTGTGGTGTAGGCTGGCAGCTGTAGCTCCGATTCGAACCCTAGCTGAAAACTTCCATATACCACAGGTGTGGTCCTAAAAAGACAAAAAGAAAAAAAAAGATATTCCAAAGACTCATTAAATAAATTACGTTCCATAAATAAAATGGGATACTATGACATAAAAATTACACACAGGAAAAATTCACTGATAGGAAAGCTGCTGACAATACACCTCCAAGTTTTAAAGGCAAATTAAAGAGTTTACATAGAATGATTCCATTTATGTAAAATTCTGTGTGCATGTTTATACATAGGTGTGTTTATATATGTATATTCATCAAAATGTTAAATGTTTAAAATGTTAAGTTTTTGCTTTCTTCATTGTACATATCAGTATTATTTAGACTTGTTAAAGTAAATGTGTCATGAGAAAATATAAATCCAAAATTCACTTTGGCAAAAAAAAAAAATTCTAAACAAAACCAAGTCATCTTTTGCACACTATATTTACACATGCACAGAGTCAATCAAATGTACTTTCCAAAACAGTAAAATGATTTAACCATTCACTAAGTTACCCACACCCCTCAGGCTACCCACTCATACTCTAAACTTGCATTTGACTGATTCAGAACTTCACTTTGTTAGTTTTTATCCTTGACATTACTTATAGTCAGTGTCAGTCGTAACCCATTAGACTCAAATACTTGTAGGTTACATTTTTAGAGTGCTTTACAGTAAGAAATTTGTTTACACATGATTTGCTTTATATCAAACCACTCATGTGCAAACAAAAATAAAGCCAAATAGAATATTACATTTTGCTTAGCAAACTATGCTTTATAAAATAAACTACTAGAAGCAATGATGTATTAATTCTAACTTTAATAGTAGAAATAGAAAATCAAAAGGTATTTGGTCTATAAGTCAAATTTAATACATGTGTTAAAGGCTTACCATACCAATCAGAAAAAAATATTTTTAAAAGACAACATCTGAGACATAACTAAGCAACTATATATTATGTATACATTCATATGTATATTTATGGCCTTAAACCAAAATAGACACATATTCTGTACATACTTTTCCTTTGCCTTGCTTTTGGTTTTTTCCTTCAATGTCTTCAAAATCTGTGTCAGAAGAAAAATGTGTCTCTGACTCCCTATGACAAAAAGATAAGCAATTATTTAAAATCTTCCTAAGAAATGTGTACGGAACTTCTAATTTTCACTATATTTTCTAAAATAAAGGTTTGGTTAACTCATTATAAAATTCTGTATCGGCATTAAATGTAATTAAGATGATTCTCAAAGCATCATATCATAGCACATTACCAAATATCTAAAATTACTTAACACAAAAACACAAACAGCTAAACTTTTTTGTTAATTTTTAACCAAAACATAAAAACGAAACCAGGAGCTCTCAAAATTTTAACTCAAGGAACTGTGGTGTTCTATTGAATGGCTGGTTTCATGTTCTGATTCAAAGAAAATGGTATACAGGTAAAACTGTATTTTAGCACTAGGTATAGGATAATTCTCTTTATTAGGGAATTTTAGAAATATTAAGGATCCTGGAGTTCCTATCATGGCTCAGCAGAAAAGAATCTAACATCCATGAGGACACAGGTTCAATCCCTGGCCCTGCTCAGTGGGTTAAGGATCTGGCATTGCCATGACCTGTGGTGTAGGTCGCAGACACAGCTCAGATCCCATGTTGCTATGGCTGTGGTACAGGCCAGCAGTTACAGCTCGAATTCGACCCCTAGCCTGGGAACTGCCATATGCCGCAGGTGCGGCCCTAAAAAGACAAAAAAAAAAAGAAAGAAAAAAAGAAACATTAAGGACCCTATGACCTCTCTTACATCACCCAAGAAATATTTATAAGCCTAACTATAACTACTCAAAACATGTATTTCTTAAAATATATACATATAGAAACATTTGTTTCAAACTAAGCCATTTGAAATACAGTAAGGAAGTGTCTAATTGATCAAAATCCTTTAGGAAGTAAAGAGGTAGTGAGTTATAGTCAAAAGAACTGGTTCAAGTACAGTACAAAGAAACTGTGACCTTGGAGTTCCCACTGTGGCACAACGGGATCAGCAGCATCTTGGGAGCGCTGGGACTCAAGTTCAATCCCTGGCCCAGCATAGTGGGTTAAGGATCCAGTGTTGCCCTAGCTGCAGCTTAGGTTGCAACTACTGCTTGGATTCTGATCCCTGGCCAAAGAACTCCATATGCTGCAGGGCAACCAAAAAAAAGAAAAAGAAACAGTGATCTTAGACAACTGACAACCTATCATTCTTCTCATCTATAAACAATGTTTATGCAGGAAAGAATGAAATCTCTAAAGTCTTCTCAATCTCTAAAATATAAATTTATAGTTCTAAGATTTTGTCCCTATTTTGGAGTAGGAGGGGTGCTTTGTATAATCTGGATCTTTTCATACATAAGGAAGAATAATTTAAATACACATGTGATGCTTCCAATATATGTAAACATGTACCCATCTAAATAGTAGTAATATACTCATACTTAAATGCTTAAGGCAAGACATACTTGGTATTTGAGTCAATGGATTTTAGAATTGAACAATACACAAAGAAGATAAAGGTTTTACCATTTTAAATGTGTAAACCTATTATCAGTTTTGTATAAAATAAACAGAATCAAAAGCTACCTTTCTAAAGCTAGTTTTCTCTAACTAGTTTTATTCTATTTCCATTTTTATTGCTATAATAACCAGTTGTCCAGAGGCTGTGAGGCAGGAATACTTTATAAATCTGAAGTAATGGTTAAGGTGTTAGCAGGGGAAAAAAATTACTATTTGTAGCACTTATCTAAAGTTATTTAAACAATGTATTGAAGACAGTGGCAATTCTAACTATGCCCTATAACGTTTTGAGGAGAGAGCCTGTAATAAACACCACTTCCCAGAGTTAATGCACCAAAAACTGAATGACTACTTAATATTATCCCTTAAACTCATGCCTGTTACATCTTAAGAAGATTGTTGTCATTAATAATCTTCTTACATACCTACATGGTCTTGCAAAAAAGGAAAATGTTTTTAAACATTGTGGTGTATAAGTAATATTTCTTTCTTCCCCATGACGAAAGGGACACTAGCTCTCTTATTAGAGCTCAGTGAATGCTCAAGTCTGCAATCACTAGTCTCTGCCAATATTCCAATGGCCACAAAGTAATCAAAGGCTCAATTACACTCTTAATCCTCATCTCCAGGCTATCCCAACTAAAAGAATGAGCCACTAGAGGTTTAATTACTAACTGGAAAATCTTCTGAAGAAAACTGAAGTGAGTAATCAGGGTAAGTCTAAAATATCCCCACAACCAGAGAAGAAATATTCTTGTGAGTCTTTCTCTGATGCTTTCCTCTATTTTTAGGATCAAAAGAAAAACAACAACAAAAATCTATCCTTGGAGCTCCCGTCATGGCTCAGTGGTTAACAAATCCGACTAGGAACCATGAGGTTGCAGGTTCGAACCCTGGCCTCGCTCAGTGGGTTAAGGATCTGGTGTTGCCCTGAGCTGTGTTGTAGGTCACAGATGTGGCTGCGGCTATGGCGTAGGCCGGCAGCTACAGCTCCCATTAGACCCCTAGCCTGGGAACCTCCATGTGCCGTGGGTGTGGCCCTAGAAAAGACAAAAAAAAAATCTATCCTAGGTGAAATAACATATGCTAATATGTTTATGGAGCATACAGGGTTAACCTTTTAGTGGCTTGAAACTTCATGAGTCATCTATCACATGACTAAATCTTTCACTCCTTTTTCCCATTACCCTGATGCCACCTCACATACCCAATCAAATGCTGTCTAGATCTCCACAACATCAAGTCCCTCTTATCTATTATCCTACTTCAGGGCCTAATTACACAAACCTCTTTAATTATCTCAAATGTAATAATGTATTAATTAATGTATCCGAGACATTTCATAAGACCTAATAGTCAAACCAAAAATTAACTTTTTTTTCCTCAGACTATCCCATATCCTCCCTCAAACAAAAAAGAAAAACAAGAAATTTTCCTCCAGGAGTTCCTGTGCAGTGGGTTAATGATCCAGTGTCATTTTTAGAGCAGCTCGGGTTCGATCCTTCGCTCAGGCAAGTGGGTTAAAAGCATTGCCTCAGCTGTGATGTAGATCACAGCTGTGGCTCGGATTCAAATCTCTGGCCCAGTAACTCCCATATGCCACAAATGCAGCCAAAAATTTTTAATTTTTAACAAAAAAATAACGAGGCAGTTCCCTTTGTGGCTCAGCGGTTAAAATAACAGGACACTAAAAATCATACTTTGAAATACTGGCAATGTCCCAATAGGCTCTTAAGAGTCTGAAAAATAACAAAATCATTTAAAAAGTGAAAATCAGAGTTCCCATCGTGGCTCAGTGGTTAACGAACCCAATTATATCCCTGGCCTCGCTCAGTGAGTTAAGAATCCAGTGCTGCCGTGAGCTGTGGCATAGGTCTCAGTCATGGCTAGGATCCTGTGTTGCTATGGCTATGGCGTAGGCCGGCAGCTGCAGCTCTGATTTGACCCCTAGCCTGGGAACCTCCATATGCCTTGGGTGTGGCGCCAAAAAGACAAAAGGCAAAAAAAAAATAACAAGTGAAAACCTATAAAACATCAAAAGTAGACACTGACTACCATTATGTACAATAATATCATTTTTCAAAATTTTTAGCAACCAGACTCCGTTTTAAAGTCAAGTCTTACAAGACTCTAATAACAAATTTAGTGTGGTTTATGTATGTATAAAGTTAAAGGGGTTCACAGGCAGTTTAAAGGTTCACTTTCATTTTGGCACCTCATAAAACTGGAGCTTAGTTGGTATAAAAACCACTACTGCATATAGTAGTTCAAATTCTTTCCTATATCTAACACCAAAGAGTAATTAGAATAAAAGTTGAATAAGTAGCTTTTAAGACGAAGGTAATGAAAATACCTATGTTGAAGTCACCTTATAGACCAATGAGCATATAATTTGTTTCTGCTCTCCCCCTCCAAAAAAAAAGGAGGGCATGTCCTACCCTCCTACGTTTGTTTTAGCCTATCATTTGATTTTATAATAGAAATCTGATATTACATCCTAAATACTATTGCTTGGTATATATTTGATGAGAACACTTAACATTTTAAGAATTTCATGACATTCCATCCAAACATTGCTATTGTAAAACCAAGTATGGACTCAAAGAACTGAACAGCAGAAATAATAAGTTTTATAGTATCTAAATTAAAAAATAAATTTAAATATATTACAAAAAAAGCATAGACTTACTGTTACAGAGCCCAATAAACAATGATATAAACTGTTTAAGTATGCATGCTTATACTGAAACATAAGATCTTCTAAAGAAGAAATAACTTTAACTGAAGCTAACACATTTCCCATTTTGTGGAAAAAGTATTTAGAAATTATCATAATATACTTACTGAAGAAGATTAAAATCAGTTGGTATTTCTGGAGCTGCTATCATTTCTTTATCATCTTCTGGAACGCCCCAATGTCAGAAATATACTCATATATTTACGTGGGTAAAATGATGGTTTGCTTCTTTCTTCTAAGACAGACAATTCCTTTAAAAGGAGAGGGGGAGGATGCCTTATTTATTGTAAACACACTAAAAATACTGGGAAAGAAGGAGTTCTCTTGCGGTGCAGTGGACCACAGCACTGTCCTTGCAGCAGCTTGCATTGCTGTGGCCTGGGTTCAATCCCTGGCCCAGGAACTTCTGCAAGACACAGGCCAGCCAAAAGGAAAATATATATAATATATATATATATATATGTAATATATATATACATATATGTATATATATATATGGAAGGGTATCTACCCGAAAACTAAATTTCCAAGTGCCTGCTAATGTGTTTTAAATAAGGAATTCTTTCCCTTGCTCTTGACTGCTTTTTCTAGATAGGGATTTGTTACAACTGTTGTAGCCCCACAATAGTAACAACAGATACAAAGAAAGAAGCCTCAATTACAACTATTTTTTTTAATTTGTTATGATTCTCTAGCCTGGCTTAAAAAGACAGATGCCCTAACTAGGAACAGAATATGACTCTTTTCCTCATCCTAAAATCTTTATGACAAGTTTACACCATAATACAAGATGCCTGAAAACTCTATAGCTTTCTGCTGATGATGTACAGTAATAGTTGAAAGGAGCTAAAAATAAATAAATAAATAAATAAATAAATAAATAAGACATAATTTTAAAACGCTTTAAAAATAAGTTCTTCTACCATAGAAGAAACATACAGTCCAAAGCCTGGCTTACTAATAGAGTACTTCATGATAATACCACCTGCGCTGAACAGGAAAGGGGGAATAATGTTAGCACTGATCTATTTCCTCAAAGAACTTACAATCAATTTAAATACCAATAAAGTCATATGGACAGCAGAATAATGTCATGTGTAACCAAAGTAAGTTTAAGTCCGGCTATAGGAAGATGCAGTTACTAAACAAGAGAGTGATTTAAAAGCAAATGACAAGTCTATAACGAAAAAGAAAAAACATGCTGGGCCTGAAGCTCTTATTATGTATAACTTTCTGCTATAATTTTATACTTTTATTCCCAAGTAAATCTCATACTTGGTGGCCACCTAAAGACTAAACATATCCAATTAATAATAAATGTTAAAATGTCACATACTGATGAACTTCTAATGATCTCTTTCAGCAGAGTAGACATAGAAGAAACTGATCAAATTTTCCATTAATTTTAAAGCTCTAAAAAACATAAATGACTGCTAATATGTAATCAATATACAAAAGTTCAAAACACTACATTTCCTTGCTCACTCTAATTAAGTTACTATGAATAGCAAAATAATGAAGAGGAGAAACAAGAATAATACACAAATTAAGCCCTAATCAAGGATTATCTATACCACCACTCTGAGTTTATCTTTTTTCCAGAGAGTACTCATACTATAAAATCTTTATTTATTTATTTTGCTCTTTTTAGGGTCACACCTGTGGCATATGGACATTTCCAGACTAGAAGGTAAATCAGAGCTATAGCAGCTAGGCTCCGCCACAGCCACAGTCACGCCTGATCCAAGTTACATACAAGATCTACACCACAGCTCATGGCAACACCAGATCCTTAACCCACCAAGTAAGACCAGGGATAGAACCTGCGTCTTCATGGTTACTACTCAGTTCATTTCCGCTGGGCCACAACGGAACTCCTAAAATCTTTATTTAGATATGACTAATAGTATGGTCTTCTCACACTAAATCATGGTCCCAGGATTGTTTCCCTCCAAAGCTACTAACTGTTAATCTGGTTTTATTCTTAGTGTAACCTAAGGAATTATCTAAGTAGTACACCAGAGTTCTGAAACTTGCCATCACATGTAAGACACACTCCAGCCTCCCAAGAATCCAAACTTATTTTTAAAAGAAGACTATTTTTTAAGGGAGCTGGAAAGGTATAGAGCTAATAAGTCCTAATCAACACATCAGGTCATCTAGATGGCAAGATGGAAACAAAGCACTTGCTGTGTCTCTCTGCCTACCTGTTCCCTCTCCTAAGGATTTTATAAAACCAAACTTGGTGCATTCCTTAAATATACAGCTTTTATGCAGACTTTAAAGTATTCTTTAAGTGTTTCTTTTAAGTATTTTTAAAGCAGACTCCAACGTATTCTCTTAAGTGGCATAAAGAATGAATCAGCTCTGAAAAGCCAAGAGCACTAAATATAAAATAGGTATTATGTGATACACATTCTTCCAAATAGCAAAAAATTAAATTCCAGTGTATAAGAAATCTTGCCAGGTCAAATTATGTTGCTCAGTATAAGGCTAGCTAACTTGTATTTGTAATTAGAAACCAAAGCAAACACAAAAGAAAAACAGAATTGATAAGGATGAGAATCTCCCAGGCAAGATGTCTGTATTTTAAAAAGAAATATCATACCAAGGTCTGATAGACTTATAAAAAACTATTGAACTATCCAACTGCCTATGCCAGTAAAACATCTGTTTTTTAAAGTTTCTGAATATTAAAAATCTACCAAGTATCTACCATGTGCCAAATGCAGTGGTAGGCACCAGTGAACAGGAGGCATTGCTCTCCTGTTCACTAGGCATACAGTGGCGAACAGGAGAGCAATGATCCTTGCTCTTACGAAACTACTTATAACAATAAATGTGAAAATATATTTATTTCTAGAAGACAACTGCCTCTATTGTCATGTATTATTAAACATAATATTAAATTCTATGTATCTTGAGTTTTTACTATTATCATTCTCTAACCAATTTGCCACCAAAACAGTTCTTCATAGCTCAAAAAAAATTATATATATTAAAGTTGCTTTGTTATTTATTTTTTGTTTATGTATTTATTGTCTTTTTGCCTTTTCTAGGGCCGCTCCTGCGGCATATGGAGGCTCCCAGGCTAGGGGTCAAATCGGAGCTGTTGCCGTCGGCCTACGCCAGAGCCACAGCAACGTGGGATCCCAGCCGCATCTGCAACCTACACCACAGCTCACGGCAATGCCGGATCCTTAACCCACTGAGCAAGGTCTGCAACCTCATGGTTCCTAGTCGGATTAACCACTGTGCCAGTTGCTTTGTAATTTAAAGTGAGGGGGGAACAATGGGCAAGTTAGCATTTCTTTTTTCTTTTTTCTTTAAGACCGCAAATTTTACAGAGTTCCCCTCATGGCTCAGTGGAAACAAATCTGACTAGTGTTCATGAGGACTCAAGTTTGATCCCTGGCCTCACTCAGTGGGTAAAGGATCTGGGTTGCCTTGAGCTGTGGTGTAAGTTGCATATGTGGCTGTGGTATAGGCCGGCAGCTACAGCTCTGATTTGACCCCTAGCCTGTGATCCTCCATAGGGTGTGGCCCTAGAAAGACCCCCCCCCAAAAAAAGGAATACAAATTTTAGGATGTTCTGGTGTGGTATAGTGGGTTAAGGATCCAGTGTTGCTGCAGCTGTGGCGCAGACTACAACTGCAGCTGGCCTGGGAACCCCCACGTGCCACAGGTGTAGCCAAATTAAAAAAAAAAAGAATACAAACTTTGCCTGCAGGAAGAACTGAGCACTTTCCCTTTTTAAATGTCTACAGCTGTATATACATACAATTTGCTTCCCCCAAAGATTTTCATTAAAAAATTCACAAATGAGATTTTTAAATGTACTTTAATACCATTTGACCTAATTAGAAAACCCAAAACTTTAAGAGTATATAATGCTCAAATAAAAGTGTAAGTTTAATAATCAAACTCACCACCTCATTTCTGGACTACTGTAGGTTATTAATTTTTTAAGAAATATGCTCAAAGATCACAAGGTGGAGCTCTCACCTAGTGTCAAGGAAAAAGTGAGATTTTTTTTTTTAGCATTTGTACCAATTCTCTTTAACTACTATAAAAGGCTTAACATTCCAACTGTATTGGAGGATAAAGCATAGAAGTGAAATTTAATTCTCAATCACTATTTTCCTTTTGGGAAAAAAACATCCAATAACAACTAGCCTCTGCTTTTCCTTACTGAAAACTAAGCAAACGCATTTGTTGATAGGTTGAATAATATAAAGTAAAAGCACTTTCTTAAGTTCAAGTGTATAATAAATACACTGCTATTAAAGATTAAATGCATTCATATATAATTTTTGGATTAAAAAGTGATAGGTGATTATTTTAATTCTACACGTTAAATTCAAGTAAACACTCTCAGCAATACTGCTTTTGATATAAACAGAGATCTAAACGCTGAAACTTGATCACCATAACTTTTAAAGTTATCTATAATGAATATATGTTTAGGGCCTGTTAATCAGTTTAGATTCTCAAGCTAAATTCAGTAACAAAAAATTTTGTTCTTCCATTTCTGAAAATCTATTGGATACCTACTACTGTAGCATATAAACACAAATACATATTAAATATATATAATTATGCTTGCATCCTTAACTCCCAATGACTTGATTAAAATTACCTCCAAAAAAGTGAAAATACACAAAAAACGACCAGTTTTTCTTTTTATAAAAGAAGGATTGTTTCAAAGTTTCTTTAATTCAATCCCAAGTGGTCTCAAGATAGAAAATAAAAAGCTGCAAAAGGTCCCTCAGAACCCATGTGTTATTGGGGTGTGAAGAGAGCACATACTATAGCTGATGTGTTTATTCTTTCCCTTAAACTGCAGAAATCTTCAACTGCTAAAAGCTAGCAAATTCAGCACATATATCACATGCCACCTCCTTATCTTACATTCTTCTATCTATAAGGACCTTATCTTGGAAATGTATATACCCTTCTAAAATGCTACCATCATTATCATACAAACACATAACAATAGGAACTACCTATGAGTTCCTGTTGTGGCTCAGCGGGTTAAGGACCCAAAATTGTCTCTGTCTGCTTGCTTACAGGTTTAATCCCAGGCCTTGCTCAGTGGGGTAAGGATTCGGTGACATGGGTCACAGATCCAGCTCGGATCCAGTGTTGCTGCGGCTGTGGCAGAGGCCACAGTTGCAGCTTCAATTCAACTCCTGGCCTGGAAACTTCCCCATGCTGCAGGTGCAACCATTAAAAAAAAAAAAAAAAAAAGAATACAAATATATATAACTGAGTCACTTTGCTATATAGCAGAGATTAACACAACATTGCAAATCAACTATACTACAATAAAATTTTTACAAAATAATGCGATCTACATTTCCAAACTATAGGAAAGGTCAAACACCTGCCCTTACAAACTTAGTTAACATACAGAAGGAAGGGGAAGCCAAAAGTAAAAGAAAAAAAAAACTTCCTAAAATAATTAAGTAGACAAAGTGGACACACCTAATGCCACAACACTTCAAAAACAACTTTTCCTTTCAGGAAGAGGGGAGGAAGCAAGCTGGGGCAGCCTACACAGATTTGGCATCACTATACACTGCCAGAAACTAAAGCCAGATAGAACTAGAAACATTCACCTGTTCCCCTCCTATTTTTAAGTGTATGATAGTAGATGCTCAGCAATCTTCCTCATTTCCTTGTCTACCCACATTCCCCAATATTCTCCAAATGTGACTGAAGGCCTAACTACAATCAGGATCACATGGCCCAACTTACATACTCAGTTTGCCCTAGTTCTTGACCATCAGTTCTGATTTCTACAGAAAAGCAAGCACATCATCATGAACTTCACAACAAATGAGTGCTACCATTTGTGGGGGTTGGGGGGGAGCATGGAGTGGGGAAATAAGAAAAGGTTTCTGCCTTATTCCTGCAGACCCACTACTCTATCATTCTGCACTCAGTTGTAACCTATGCCACTCTGCCTTGTTCTTGCTGTAATATATCTACCAGCTCCATCCCAAGAACTGGAATCCTGCCCCTAAACCTGAGTTTAGTCTCCCTGTGTCACTCTAGTTGCCCTAATCTAAATGTCACAATACTGTCCTCCTCTCATCTGTCTATCATACTGGCACTGACTGCTGCTAGATACTGGATACCTGATATATAGGGGATACATATCAGCTAATTCCAACTCTGCTAATTCCCCAGTTTGCCCTAACAAGCTGCAGTTGAGTAGATATTATCTGGCCCTATCACAAGATAAACATCAAAACAGGTAAATATTTGTTTTATCATATACTTTCACCTTAAAAAAATACCTCAGTCTTCAAGGTCAACAGCTAAATCATGAATCATTTTTAAAGTCCTGTCAATTCTCACTCTCCATCCCACTTACACTTGAATATCATACTCTGCATTTAGCTTTCTGTACTAATTTACAGAAAATGACACAACATAACTTTCTGTATGTTAACACATGAGTAAACAGCAATAATTACTACTGGGTATAGTGGCTTTCAACATTTTGGAGGTGAGACCAAATTAGCTGGTATAAAGGAATACCTGGAACTGAAAATCAAATTTACAACAATAAGCTAATTTCTTGTGTTAATACTCATAAATGGTATACAGAATTATATAAACACAGTGCAGGAGTTCCCGTCGTGGCGCAGTGGTTAACGAATCCGACTAGGAACCATGAGGTTGCGGGTTCGATCCCTGCCCTCGCTCAGTGGGTTGAGGATCCTGCGTTGCCCTGAGCTGTGGTGCAGGTTGCAGACGCGGCTCGGATCCCGCGTTGCTGTGGCTCTGGCGTAGGCCGGTGGCTACAGCTCCGATTCGACCCCTAGCCTGGGAACCTCCATATGCCACGGGAGCGGCCCAAGAAATAGCAACAACAACAACAAAAGACAAAAAATATATATATATATAAAATTCAGCACTTTTTCATGATAAAAACACCAACAAACCAGACAATGACGGCAAGTTCCTCAACATAATGAACACTTATGAAAAGCCCACAGCTAATATCATACTGAATGGTAAAAGACTAAACACTTTCCCTCTAAGATCAGGAACAAGGGAATGATGCCCTCTCTCTCCACTTCTATTCAACATGGTATTAGAAATCCTATCCAAAACAATTAGGTAAGAAAAAGAAAGAGGGAGTTCCCACTGTGGTGCAGTGGGTTAATGATCCAGCCTATCTCTGTGGCAGAGCAGTTTGATCTCTGGGCCAGCACAATGAGTTAAGGATCCTATGTTGCCACAACTGCTGTGTAGGTCACAGCTGTGGCTTAGATTCAATCTCTAGCCCAGGAACTTCCATATGCCATGGGTGCAGCAAAAAAAAAAGAAATGACAAAAATAAACAAAAGCCATCCATATCAGAAAGAAGTAAAATTATCTCTGTTCACAGATGATATATTCTTACACACAGAAAACCCTAAAGATCTCACTCCCACCAAAAAAATACCTGTTAGAATAAACTAATTCAGCAAAGCTGCAGGATATAAAATCAACACACAAAAGTCAGTTGTGCTTCTATACACTAAAAATGAACAATCCAAAAAGGAAATCAAGAAAGCCATTCCATTTACAATAGCACCAAAAAGAGTATTTAGGAATAAACCTAACCAACAAGGTAGAAGGCTTATACACTTGAAAATTTTAAGGTACTGCTAAATGGGAGTTCCTGTCGTGGCTCAGTGGTTAACGAATCCGACTAGGAACCATGAGGTTACGGGTTCGATCCCTGGCCTCACTCAGTGGGTTAAGGATCTGGTGTTGCTGTGAGCTGTGGTGTAGGTTGCAGACGAGGCTCAGATCCTGCGTTGTGGTGGCTCTGGCGTAGGCCGGCAGCTACAGCTCAGATTGGACCCCTAGCCTGGGAACCTCCATATACCGTGGGAGCCGCCCAAGAAATGGCAAAAAGACAAAAAAAAAAAAAAAAGATACTGCTAAATGAAATTAAAGAAGACACAAATAAATGGAAAGACATTCCATGTCCAGGAATTGGAATGATTAATATTAAGATGTCCATACTACCTAAAGCAATATACAGATTCAAAGCAATCCCTATCAAAATCCCAAAAGCTTCTTTTTTTTTTTTTTGTAGAAACAAAAAATTCATCATAAAATTCAAGGGTCTCCAAATAACCAAAACAAATTAGAAAAAAAAAAGGGAACAAACTTGGATGAAACACTTCCTAACTTCAAAACATACGTACAATACTGGCACAAAGGTAGACATACAGAGCAATGAAATATAACAGAAAGGTCAGAAACAAACACTTGAATACACATTCAAATGATTTTGGACAAAGGTGCCAAGACCATCCAATGGCATTTCTCTTCATAAAATGGTGCTGTGGAGTTCCCACCATGGCTCAGCAGAAAGGAACCTGACTAGTATCCATGAGGATGTGGGTTCGACCCCTGGCCCCACTCAGTGGGTTAAGGATCCAGCGTTGCTGCAAGCTGCAGTGTAAGTCACAGACGCGGCTTGGATCTGGCATTGCTGTGGCTGTGGCATAGGCTAGCAGCTGCAGCCCTGATTCAACCCTTAGCCTGGGAACTTTCATATGCCATGGGTGTGGCCCTAAAAAGGAAAAAAAAAAAAAAAGGTATGCAAAAACTGGATATCCACAAGCAAAAGAAGGAAGTTGGATCATTCATTGTCTCATATCATACACAAAAATTAATTCAAAATGGATTAAAGATCTAAGTGTAGGGCCTAAAACTATAAAACTATAAGAAAACAGGGAAAAGCTTCATAACATTAGACTTGGCAATGATTTGGATAGGAAACCAAAAGCACAAATAGACAAAGGAGACTACATCAAAACTTTTACACATGAAAGGATACAATCAACAAAGTGAAAAGGCAACCTACAGAATAGGAGAAAATATTTGCAAATCATATCTGTTAAGAGGTTAATATCCAGAACATACAAAAAATTCCTACAAGTCAACAGCAACAACAAAAAACAAATAATGCAAATAAGGTTAAGACAAACAACTTAAGTCAAAACCAAATAAAAACTACAATGAAATACCACTTCAGGGAGTTCCCACTGTAGCACAGCGGAAACAAATCCAACTAGAATCCATGAGGATGCAGGTTAGATCCCTGGCCTTGCTAGTGGGTTAAGGATCCGGCATTGCCGTGAGCTGTGGTGTAGGTCACAGACGTGGCTCAGAGCTGGCATGGCTGTGGCTGGCAGCTGTAGCTCCAATTTGACCCCTAGCCTGGGAACTTCCATATACCATGGGTGCAGCCCTAAAAGGCCAAAAAAAAAAAAAAAAAAAAAAGAGAGAGAAAGGACACTTCAAACCCTCTGAAATGGCTAGAATAGAAAAGACCTAATAACAAGTGCCTGCAAGGATATGGAAAAACTTGAACACTTGTGCACTGTTGGTAGGACTTGCGCAAATGCTATGGAAAACAGTATGGAAGTACCTCAAAAATTTTTAAATAGAATTGCCATATAATCCAACAAATCTCTACTTCCAGGTATATATCCCAAACATTTGAAAGCTAGGTCTCCAATAAATGTCTGCACACCCACATTCATAGCAGCATGTTCACGATATCCAAGAGGTGGAAGCAGCCCACATGTCCATCAACTGCTCAAAGAATAAAAAGAATATGGCATATACATACAATGGAGTATTATTCATCCTTAAGAAGAAGTCCAACAAAAAAACAAAAACAAAAAAAATAAGGAGTTCCCGTAGTGGCGCAGTGGTCAACGAATCCGACTAGGAACCATGAGGTTGCGGGTTAGGTCCCTGGCCTTGCTCAGTGGGTTAAGGATCCGGTGTTGCCGTGAGCTGTGGTGTAGGTTGCAGACGCGGCTCCGATTCGACCCCTAGCCTGGGAACCTCCATATGCCGCAGGGGCAGCCCAAGAAATAGCAAAAAGACAAAAAAAAAAAAAAAGAAGTCCTGTCACATGCTACAACATGGATCAATCTTCAAGACATTATTGTAAATTAAATAAGCCAGTTAGTCACAAAAAAAACAAATACAGTATGATCCCATTTACATGAGATATTAAGGTATCAAATTCATAGAAACAGAAAGTAGAATGAATGGTGGTTACCAGTTTGGGGGCGGAGGAGGGACAGGAAGGGGGAGGTATTGTTTAATGAGTAGAGTTTCAGAATTGTAAGAGAAAAAGTTCTGGAGATCAGTTTCACAGCAATGTCATTTTACTTAACACTGCTAAACTTAATAATGGTTAAAACTATAAATTTTATATTTTTACCACAATAAAAAAAATATAACCCTTTCATTAAACAAGTTTCTCTTGTACCAAATAATCACAAGATTTTACCAATCACTTGAAAACACTTTCTACAGAAATGTAGTTTTATAAATTAAGATACTAGGAGTTCCCATCATGGCACAGTGGTTAACGAATCCGACTAGGAACCATGAGGTTGCGGGTTCAATTCCTGGCCTTGCTCAGTGGGTTAAGGATCTGGCATTGCCATGAGCTGTGGTGTAGGTTGCAGACGCGGCTGGGATCCCGCGTTGCTGTGGCTCTGGTGTAGGCCAGCGGCTACAGCTCTGATTTGACCCCTAGCCTGGGAACCACCATATGCCGCAGGAGCGGCCCTAGAAAAAGCAACAAGACAAAAAAAAAAAAAAAAAGTACTGACAATTGATACCTACACTGAAAATACTTTGACAAACAGATTTTTTGGTATCCTATTTACAAGGTAAAAAGGAACTGTAGCTTGTCTTTATGACAAAGAAAACCTGACTTCAAAAAAAAAAAAAGGAGGCATCCCCATCATGGCTCAGTGGTTAGCGAATCCGACTAGGAACCAGTAGTTGGTTGCAGGTTTGATCCCTGCCCTTGCTCAGTGGGTTAAGGATCCGGTGTTGCTGTGAGCTGTGGTGTATGTAAGTCGAAGTTTCGGCTTGGATCTGGCGTTGCTGTGGCTCTGGTGTAGGCCGGCAGTTGTAGTTCCAATAGCCTGGGAACCTCCATATGCCGTGGGTGCGGCCCTAGAAAATAAACAAATAAATAAATAAAAAATAAAAAATTTTAAAAAGGAGGAAATAGAAGCACTTGGTTGTACAAAGCAAGCCAGTCTCAGCTATGTTTTTTAAGTTCGTCGCCATGAAAACTATCATTAAAACCATTTAATAAATGTTCAACATTTCTCTCCCTTGTTCAAAATCTGACGGTACAAGTCTTTGAGTTACCCACAAGAGAACAGAACACTATTTAAAGCAGGAAAAAAAAGCAACAAGAACCTTTCAGCACTTATTCAGGCAAGCTGCAGTCAAGGGTTACCATGCTGGAATAGCATCATGTGATGATCCTAGGAATTAAGAGTTACTGATCCCTAAAATGTAGTGTGATTCCATTAAACTTGGACTAGGGTAATTATTAGCTTACATAATAAAGACAACCCAAAGAAGAGATATCGGAATTTACATATATGCAGTTAGATTAGTGGTACTAAATATTACGAGGGGCCCTCATATTTTGCCCTGTAACCTATTCCATTTTCAGCACCTCTATACAGCTACACATCCACCTTAGAAGGCCATCCAATGGTGAAATGGGGAGAAAACAGACCAACTCTGAATCCATCCAAGATGACAGAAATTTGTTGTTGTTGTTGTTGCTATTTCTTGGGCCGCTCCCGCGGCATATGGAGGTTCCCAGGCTAGGGGTCTAATCGGAGCTGCAGCCACCGGCCTATGCCAGAGCCACAGCAACGCGGGATCCGAGCCGCGTCTGCAACCTACACCACAGCTCACGGCAACACCGGATCCTTAACCCACTGAGCAAGGCCAGGGACCGAACCCGCAACCTCATGGTTCCTAGTCGGATTCGTTAACCACTGCGCCACGACGGGAACTCCCAAGATGACAGGAATTTTTAAACTTTCCTAGAGCAACTGATAACAAAAAACTACCTTATTTCTAAACCACCATGAATATATTAAAGCATCCTATAAAACATCCTCAAAAGGATTATCTAAATGTTAAGGAAGCAAAAATAATGATTCGGTAAACATTTAATATTAAGACCAATATATTATTAAAGCAAGTATATAACAGAACTAATATTTCTATGTGTCAAATACACTTCTGCAGCAGAGAACTTGAAACTACTATCTTAAGTTGGAGAGGTTTATGGTTACTATGCTTTTTTTTTTTTTTGGCTTTTTGCCTTTTCTAGGGCCACTCCCATGGCATATGGAGGTTCCTACGCTAGGGGTCTAATCGGAGCTGTAGCCACCGGCCTACGCCGGAGCCAAAGCAACTCGGGATCCAAGTCTACACCACAGCTCATGGCAACACCGGATCCTCAACCCACTGAGTGAGGCCAGGGATAGAACCCTCAACCTCATGGTTCCTAGTCAGATTCGTTAACCACTACGCCACAATGGGAATTCCACAGTTACTATGCTTTTAAGACAGTTTCTCGTACCAATGATTTATCTGCTAAGTCATTAGTTAGGAAAGAATTTCTGATTTCTCAACTAGAAAATTCTTGTACTCATCTATTCACAAAAAGGTTTCAGCCAAATAATGCAGCAAAATTTGAGAATAATATATATGAGGTTGGAGTTTTCTTGTGTGCAGACAGTTAAGAATCCGGCATCACTAAAGCAGCTCTGATTGCTACTGTGGCATGGGTTTTATCCCTGGCCCAGGAACTTCCACATCCAAGGCTACAGCCAAAAAAAATATTCTTTATATATATGAGATCCTTCATATGCAAGTATCTCCCATCTTACTTTATGATTATTATTACTTTAATAAAACTGCCCAAAATGCTCTTTTCATTATGAAAAGCAGTCTCTCTCTACCATCAGTGATTATGCTTGGTTTTCCTGATTAATAAACTCCCAATAAGAAAAAGGGAGTTCCCATTGTGGCTCAGCAGAAATGAGCCCAACTAGTATCCGTGAGGATGCAGGTTCAATCCCTGACCTCGCTCAGTGGGTCAGGGATCCAGCATTGCCTTGAGCTCTGGTATATAGGTCGCAGACACAGCTTCGATCTGGCATTGCTGTGGCTGTAAGCGGAGGCCGGCAGCTGTAGCTCCTATTCAACCCCTAGCCTAGGAACTTCCATAAGCCAAACCTTTGGCCCTAAAATTTTAAAAAAAAGAAAAAGTTTTCTCCTCCAACTGCTTCTTATAAATTACTCTGCTAATGTTTACCAAATATGCCACTCATGTTGTTTTACTTACAAGTTTTACTTCATTATGCCCCCCAACTCCACAGGTTAGTCCTGTACCACCTGCTTTGGCTAGCAATAACAATGAACTCTGTGTTCAACTATATATTTCATCTCTTTTTCTGTCCAAAGTTACAGAGCAACAAGTAGAGTTTCTCCATTGCTGAACTGGCTATATAATCATTAACATTTACTAGTGAACATACCTCACTACTAATTTATACTGATCTTACCTTGTAGATCATGAAATTGTTCAGGAGTCTATGTGGCAGATTCAACTTTCTCACCAAAAGAGATATCATCAACACAACTGACAATCTGTTAGGTCTGGCATTAAATATAAATGTTAACAACAAATTGTTTTGATCAGTATGATACTTGCAAGAAAGAACTGTGGAGTCCCCACTGTGCTGCAGTGGGTTAAGAATCCAACTGCGTTGGAGTTCCCGTCATGGCTCAGTGGTTAACGAACCTGATTAGCATCCATGAGGACTCAGGCTAGATCCCTGGCCTTGCTCAGTGGGTTAAGGATCTGGCGTTGCCGTGAGCTGTGGTGTAGGCTGCAGATGCAGCTCAGATCCCACATTGCTCTGGCTCTGGCATAGGCTGGTGGCTACAGCTCCCATCTGAGCCCTAGCCTGGGAACCTTCAAAATGCCGCCAGTGCAGCCCTAAAAGACAAGGAAAAAAAAAGAAAAGAAAAGAAAAAAAAAAAAAAACAGCCAAAACAATTTTGAAAAAGAACAAATTCGAAGGGCTCACACTATATACTACATCAAGGCTTATTATAAAGCTACGGTAATCAAGGCATTGTGAATGGTGATTACGACAGATCAATGAAATAGAGACCTGACACAGACCCACACACATATGCTCATTTAGTTTTTGACAAAGGTACCAAGGCACTTCAATGAATAAAGATTTCTTTTCAAATGTATATTCGTATGTCAAAAAAATTCCTTAGGGAGTTCCTAACCTGGCCAAGTGGGTTAATGATCCGACCTATCTCTGGGGAGGTGCTGGTTCTATCCCTGGCCAGGCACAATGGGTTAAAGATCTAGCATTGCTGCAGCTGTGGTGTAGACTGAAGCTTCAGCTCAGATCTAATCCCTGGCTGGGCAACTTGCTATGCCACGGGGGCAAGCAAAAAAATAAAAAAATAAAAAATAAGTTTAAAAAAGGTCCTTAATCATTACCTTGTACCATATGCAAAAATTAAGTCAAAATGAATGCTAGATTCAAATGTAAAAACCTTAAATTATAAAATTAGGTGTCTTTATTTGTAACCACCAAGAGGTGGAAAGCAATCCAAATGCTTTCAACTGGTGAATGGATAAGCAAAAATTATGTTACAGCCATACAATAAAATACTACTGAGTAGTAAAAAAAGACCAAACTTCTGATATACACAAGCTGCCTGAATTTCAAATGCATTCTGCTAAGTGAAAGCAGCCAAACTCAGTAGGCTACTTATTGTGTGATTCTATTTATATAACAGTCTGGAAAAGCCAAAAAAAAAAAAAAAAACAACCTACGGATGGAAAATGGATCAGTGGTTACCAGGGGCTGAGACTGGGGAGAAAGACTGACTACACCAAGGAGCATTGGAGGGGATTTAGCAGGGGGGTATTGAAACTCTAATATATCTTGGGGTGATGACGTTTACACAACTATATACATTTGCCAAAATTCACAGAACTGTACACTAAAAAGAGTGACTCGGACTTTATGTAAATGATATCTTAACAAAAAATTTTTAAATCTGTGTCCATCACTGCTATCCCCCCACCACCGCCCACCACCCAAATGCTTTCTTCCAATTAATTTCTTCAACATCTACACTGGAACACCAAAACTATCTGTTTTAGCCACATGAACAATATTTAATTCCATGTTGTTCTGGTCATTTTAGTCAATTAACAACACATAAGCTGTCCCTCATACCAACTGGCACATAATTGAAGATTTTGGCCAAAAGCCACATGCATTTGTAATTTTAACAAATTCGTCCTCCATACGCAAAGGTTATACCAATTTGGGTGTTTGGGGTTTTTGTTTGTTTATTTGGTCACACCCCCAGCATGCAGAAGTTCCTGGGCCAGAGATCTAACCTGCACCACACCAGCAGCCCAAGCCACTACAGTGACAATGCCAGATCCTTAACCTGCTGCACCACGAGAGAACACTCCAAGGTTATACCAATTTGCACTTCCACCAGCAACCAACCTATCTGTGGGTGGGTGTGTTTCTGTATATCTAATAGTGCTGTCAAGACTTTTAAATTTTTGTCAATCTGGGAGTTCCCATCACGGTGCAGTAGAAACAAATCCAACTAGGAACCATGAGGTTGTGGGTTCGATCCCAGGCTTTGCTCAGTGGGTTAAAGATCCAGTGTTGCTCTGAGCTGTGGTGTAGGTCACAGATGCGGCTTGGATCCTGCATTGCTGCACCTGTGGCGTAGGCCGGTAGCTGTAACTCCGATTCGACCCCTAGCCTAGGAACCTCCATATGCCGCGTGTGGTCCTAAAAGCAAAAAAAAAAAAAAAAAAATTTTTTTTGCCAATCTGCTAAAATGAAAAATGGTGTTTCAGGATACAGGTGAATCTGCCTATAAAAAATTTCATTTTAGAAACCAAACATAGATTTTTGATAAATCCCTGGTTATTCAAGACTCGTAATCCAGAAGATTTGGATACTCAGTATTTGTGATTAGCTGAAATCTTGCTAATGAAAATCAGGAAGCATACAGATCTGGCTAAAAACGATACTTATAGTTTTAATTCAATTTCCTTATGTTTAAGAGCCATTCTTATTAACTTTTCTATAAACTCTCTTCTGGTGTCATTTGCCCATATTCCTAAAAGGCTGATGATCTCTTTCTTGCTGACTTCAAAAAGCAAAACATTCTCTCCACTGCTTCCAAGGAGACAGACAGATCACTTCCTGCTATAATGGCATCTTTGCGCAACAGTTATTACATAAAAACCTACCATCTCTCCTAGCCTGACCTTGTCCATGAGGGCTTTATCTGTCTAGCCTGATCACCTCCTTATCTACTCCCATTGCCACATACAAAGGATGCTATTATCTTTTGCACTTAAGATTTCTCAGATCACCAACCCCTGGGCTAACTAGCTCCCTAACTCTCCAGGCCTCTTTGATGTACTACCCACTCCCCACACACATTTTTTGTTATTTGCATATTTTACCTATCTCCAAGTATGCTTTTAAAAAAAGGAATTCAGTTTACAGAGAGCTTTTTTCTATTGTTATTTCTGTATTATACACAAGAAAAATGCCCTCATGCCATTGTGCTAAAACCAGAAGTCTTATGCAAATAATAAAATGGTTTCCATAACATATCATCAACTTCACCCAAATACTCTTAAGATTATTTTCTAAAAGGTTATTTTCTAAAAGATTCTTGCCCAAGGTCAAACAGCTAATGAGTTAAACTCTAGGTTTGAACCTGCCTTCCGCATATTTGCTTCACAAATAGATGGGTGTCTTTTGTTAATATAATCCACATATCAGCCCTTCAGAGCATAAATGAGATTATGTTCTTAAAGTCTTGTGAATCAGTCAATTTCAAATATGAGAGGTGCTAGTTTACCTCTAGTGTATTTACATAAATGTCTGAAACTATCACATAGAAACCCCAGAAATATCTTATACACCTTATTCAATACATGCAATGAAAACAGTATTTTTTCCTTATACTTATGTACACAAAATGATCTCTCACAAAATCTTGAGAAGAAAATCCCCAACAGATGCACTTTACCATCAATCTTTTAATGTAAATAAGCATTTGCTGCCTGTAATTTTATATCCCTGAAGGGGAACAGTAGCTCCACCATCATACATATAGGTGATCATGTAAAAAATAATGGAAAATTCTTGATCATGTAAAAAATAATGGAAAATTCTATCTATAAAAGAGTGTTTCTCTTAAATTCCAGTGTACATATGAATCATATAAATACTTGCTTAAATGCAGGGTCACAGAACTCACAAATAGGGACTCATTCAGTAGATCTGTATAGAAGTCTCAGGTTATCTTTTATTATTCACAAATCCCCTATGTAGGTGGGTTCATATCCCACTTTAAGAAAAGCTGCTTTAAGTCATGGAGTCAGCAATTTCTGATATACAGGATGACCCAGTTTTAGAGACAAGAAGGCATGAGTAGCTAGAGAATAGAAACAAACACACTTCCCCCTTCCTGCCTTTGGGCCACTTAATCATCTGAACCTTATTCACTCAAATGTCAGAAACCCACAACTCAATGATGTATTTCTCCCAGAATGTCCTTAAGAAACTTCTTAGAGTCCAAGTCACCAGTACCAGTGGTCACACAACTCTTCTTTCCACAAGAAAGAAATGCATCTTTCCTAAAAGATACCACCCAAGTTTAAGCCAACCAGGATTGAAAATCTTCATGAAGTTTATTCCGCATAGACTTCAACTTGCCACTAGGATCTTCTTTAAAACTTTAAAACTTCTAACTTCTACAGAAAGAATAAGAGCTGCCACTTTCTAGAAATTCTGAAAAACCCAAGACAATTGTTTACTCAATTGTAAAAAAGTATTAGATAAAGAAAGCACATTTTTTAAACTATGAGTTTTAAAAAAATGCAAAATAGCCTCTTTGGACACTTGTTATATTTTAACACTAAGCCCCTTCACAACCCTGACCAGATCCTCCAAAGACCACAAACCAACATTTTTAAAAATATAAAACAGAACCTATGGCTGCAATTACAATGTTTGTCTCAGTACTCCAGGAAAGGTGCTCATTCCAATCTCTGCTTCTCCCCCCTACAACTATAACCGCCCCCTTCTACGCAACCCAGAATCACTTTTTAATGCCCAATTAAAATCCTATCTTCCAAGGTTAGCTCCTGGATTCCCTGCCTAGCTGTCATCCCAACTTTATCCCTAAATCCATTGCCTGGATGCCCCTTTCTGTTTACCTAGCATTTATTTCAGGCTTTAAACAATAAATTCTAATAATCATAATAATTATCCTTATTCTAATAAATTATCTCTAGCCCCTAACTAATTTCTCCTTTCAGGTGCAATGCACTCACATTCAAATGCACAAAATTAAGGATTTCAATTCAAATACTACTAAGCACCTCTGTACTAGCACTGTGATGGCCCTGATGATAAAACTAACAGGCACAATTTTCAAAATATAAATAAAAGGATAAAAATGAATAAAACATTAACTCCACTTAATGACCTTAGTGCTGAAGTCGATGGGGTGAAACATACAAATATATGTAACTTATTTTGAAATCCATCAAAAAAAAAAAAAGGAAAAGGGAAAAAAAAATGATGCAGTTCCCGTTGCGGCGCAGCGGGAACAAATCTGACTAGGAACCATAAGGTTGTGGGTTCGATCCCTGGCCTCGCTCAGTGGGTTAAGGATCTGGCGTTGCCATGAGCTGTGGTGTAGGTCGCAGACGTGGCTTGGATCTGGCATTGCTGTGGCTGTGGCGACGATAGCTCTGATTAGACCCCTAGCCTGGGGACCTCCATATGCCCTGAGTGCGGCCTTAAAAAAAAAAAAAGGATGATCAATGGATAGAAGGGAGAGATGGTTAGATGGATATTTTACAAAGCAAATATAACAATAAAGGTAGAATGTAGGTGACAGGTATATTGATGGTCACTATACAATTATGTATATTGGAAATTTTTCATAATAAAACGTTGGGGGGAATGAAGAGAATATAGTTGCTCCCCACCAGGAGCTTACAATACAGTGAAGGCGCCACACAATTATAATTGAGTACATTGAAAGTATGCTGGCATATATATACACAGGAAGCCCCAGGGCACAGAGAAGTGGCTCTTAACCGGGAAAGGGGAGATCAGAAATGATTTCCAGGTGACCCCAATCTAAATCTAGAATGATATACACAGTTATGCTGGCAAGTGGGTGCAAGAGCATTCTAGGCATTGTAAACAGCCCAGGCAAAGAAACATGTAGACATCAAACATTGTGGTATATTAAGGGAACTAAAAGCAGTTGGATATTACTGCAGTGTATGGGGAGGGCGGGGACTGGTTTGGAATGCCCAAGTCAACTCCTTCTGAACCTCAATCATGACTCTCCCCTCTGTAAGGCACACTCACGGAAGTCTCCCAAATAATCACTACCTCCTTCTGTTCCTATACGCAAGCTTCCATCATTGCAATAATGATTCTGTATTTTCCTAATTACCTTTTATATTGACTGTTGACTCTTTGAAAAGGACATAAACTGCATTTTGTATATACAGTTCACTCTCAAAAGATACCATCATAATACATACACGGTTGACCGTTTAACAACACAGGTTTGAACTACACTTATATGCATATTTTTTCAATAAATACTTCAGTATTACATGATCTGCAGTTGGATGAATCTGTGGAAGCAAAAGCACAGATACAGAGGGCTGACCATTGTATTTAAACATACTCAGGTTTTGGTATCCACAGTGGGTCCTGAAACCAACTCCCCTTGGATACCAAGGGACAACTGTATAGTAAAGTTTATTCTTTTGACATCAAATATGCCCTCAATTACATCCCCATAAACTTCCCACAACAACAAAAATATGTCTGGGCTAACTTACCATAGAGAAATAACTACAGTACCACTTTTTCTGTTTAAAAAAAAAAAAAAAAAAAACACTAAATTAGGAGTTCCCACTGTAGCACAGAGGGTTAAGGATCTGGTGTTGTCTCTCTGGCTGCACAAGTTTAATCCCCAACCTGGCACAGTGAGTTAAAGATCTGACATTGGCACAGCTGTGGAGCAGTTTGCAGCTATGGCTCTGATTCAATAGGGTGCAGCCATTAAGGAAAAAACACTAAATTATATGTATGCCCTATGTCCAGAAAAATTCTTTATTTTTAAAAGGCACGGGGATAATTAGATTCATAAATACAAAGTACACACTTCTAAATAATGTGCTGATAGTATAAAATGTACAGTATCAATAATACAAAATAGTATCAAGTGAAAAGAACAAGTTACAGACCAATAGATAAGGATGGTCCAATTTGTTGATTTTTAGAAAATTTCTAGAAGAAAATAATCAGCAGTGGTGTTACCTCTGAAAACTGAGAATGGAGGGACTGGAATTTTTCATTTTATACCCCTTTCGTGCTGGATTTTTTACCATTGGTAGGGATATTTTTCTTTTTGCATTTTAGGGCCGCACCCACGGCATATGGAAGTTCCCAGGCTAGGGACCAGGGGATTGAATCAGAACTGTAGCTGCTGGTCTATGCCACAGCCACAGCCACAGCCACGCAGGATCCTAGCCGCATCCACGACCTACACCACAGCTCACGGCAACTCTGGATCCTTAACCCACCGAGTGAAGCCAGGGATGGAACCTGCATCCTCATGGATCCTAGATGGGATCTTTAACTGCTGAGCCACAAAGGGAAGGAAACTCCCGGGATCATATATAAGGAAAAATAAAGTTCTTCCTTCTTTTGAGGTAGTTTGCAATGAACTAAACATTTAAAAAAAAAATCCCTTGAAGACGAAAGGATCATGCTACAGAACGCAAGGACCATGCTACAAAACCCGAAAGTTTTCCAGATACTGATTCTGTAAAATACACAACAATCTAAGAAAGGCAAGCATTCCAAAGAATTACAGTACAAGGAACTCTCAATGGTATCACTTGCAGACATATTTCTGAAGATTCATTTAAAATAAATGAGAGAGACAGACACAAAGATATATACAAAAGATACAGAGAAACAATTTAACAATACCTTTAACCAGAACACAACTGGAAACAACTGAAAAAGCAGAATTCTGGTAAGTTTTCAAACCACCAAGAGCATCATAACCACTTACCCAGGCAAAATCTTTCTAACAAGCTTCTTTTAAAATCAGAATATAAATGAGAAATGCAGGATTCAATGGTGCACAGTGTCTTGTAGTACTCACAGATGAATGGAAAAAGAGAAGGAATCAAAATAACACCTAAACCAGTCTTTTTTATGGAAGCAATGAAACAGAAAAGAACACTCATACCATAAAATATATCAACCATAAAATATATGAAGTAATTCAGAAGGCAGAGAGCAGCAGAGTATTTGCTTTGCTGATTGACGAGACAAGCTACACAAAAAGGTATGGGCACTGATTACAAAGGGTGGTTTCCCTCATAATACCACAACACAACATGCATCTGGGGCTTAAAGCATGCTTCTTTCATGTCACTAAGAACTTAAAGATTCTCAAATAAATCCATTAAAACACAAAAGTAGTTATAGAGGTCTACTCGTCATGGCTATCGTGTTCAAAAACAACCTACAATTCCATGATAAAATGCAGTAAGTTGAACCATAATGTGTTCTGAGAGTTTACTAAAAAAATAAAAAGCCAATAACTGAGATTACTTAAGGTGTCCCCAAAGTATAAAAAACATTATACCAGACCAGGTCAAACCCCCTGAATGTTTTAAGAGCAATATCCTTAAGTGCACACTATAGAGGAAGCATATAACCCTAATTTCCACGAAATCACACAGGAAATTACCTTTAAAACACTCAGAATAACCATATAGCATCCATTACCCTGATAAATCACTAATACTCATCTTTCTTCCCAGGCTTTGTCCATATGTGTGTGCATGAAGGTCTAGGTATAAAATTTTCAAAACTATAACTACAAAATGGATGTAATTGTGCATAATTTTCATTTCTATATGCATTTCTACCATTTCTATAATATTCATAATAAACAGCACTAATAGTTTCATGAAATCCCACCACATAATATACTATATAACCTACTTATTGTTGGACACTAAGACTGACCCCAGTATTTCATTACAATAACTAACACTGCTTCCTGTGTATCTATTGTATGTTGAATTATTCCCTATTTTATCATTATTAGATCCATGTATATCAACATTTATTTTAGGGCCCTTGATTAGAGACAAGGTACATGCCTACAATTTTTAGCTATTTGTAAAGTGAGGAGATTTGCACCTAGCTTTTGTGTAGTTACTGCCTAAGGATTTAAAATGAGAGATTTAGGGGCGTTCCCACTGTGGCTCAGCTTGTTAACGAACCCGACTAGTATCCGTGAGGACATGGGTTCAATTCCCCGGCCTCTCTCAGTGGGTTGAGGATAGAGCATTGTCGTGAGCTGTGGGAATGGTCACAGATGTGGCTCAGATCCTGCATGGCTGTGGCTGTGGCAGAGGCTGGCAACTACAGCTCTGACTCAACCCCTAGCCTGGGAACCTCCATATGCTGAGGATGTGGCCCTAAAAAGGAAAAAAATTAAAATACAATAAAATGAGATTTAGCAAGCACCTAGCTTAGTGCCTGGCACTCAATAAGCATCAACAAGTAGTATTCAGAATATTAAACCATTAACATCTAAAATCATAATAGTGGGAGTTCCCATCGTGGCTCAGTGGTTAACGAATCCAACTAGGAACCATGAGGTTGTGGGTTTGATCCCTGGCCTTGCTCAGTGGGTTAAGGATCCCAAGTTGCCATGAGCTGTGGTGTGGGCTGCAGACGCAGCTAGGATCCCACGTTGGCATAGGCTGGCAGCTACAGCTCTGATCCAACCCCTAGCCTGGGAACCTCCATATGCCGCAGGTGTGGCCACAGAAAAGACAAAAGAAAAAGAAAAAAAAAAACATAAAATCATAATAGTGGAGAGTCATGGCTCAGTGGTTAACAAACTCGACTACTAGTATCCATGAGGACTCGGGTTCAATCCCTGGCCTCGCTCAGTGGGTTAAGGATCTGGAGTTGCCATAAGCTGTGGTGTAGGTCCCAGACTCGGCTTGGATCCCTCACTGCTGTGGCTCTGGCATGGGAACAGCCCTAGCCTTGGAACCTCCATATGCCTCGGGTGCAGCCTTAAAAAGACAAAAGACAAAAAACAGTAATAATAAGATCATAATAGCTGTTCATAACAATTTGTATGAATGTTAAACAGTGTTAACACTACTGAGCACACTTCATGTGCTAGAAACTTAACTATCTTTGGTTATTTTGAGGTAGGTGATATTCTGTCCATTTTAAAGATAAGAAAGCAAAGACTTAGATAATTTCCACAAAGTCACAGAATTAATGAGAAGTCATAAGATTCCAACTTAAATCCGCTTGGCTCTAAGGCTTATGTTCTTTCCACTATCTCAAGCTGCCTCAAAATACATTTAAATGTTTTTGGAAGCTATTCACCATTACAAGTATAGGCATGAATCAGATAACTATTAAGAAACCCAAATACCTTTGTTATCAGCCAGCCAATTCATCCAGTAGCATACACATCTCCAAAATCAAAGATGGGGAAGATTAGAAATGATACTAGTCTAGTCTGAGGAGGAGACCTGGGTTGGAATCCTGGCACATCAGGTTTGTAATGTTAAAACATTTTTTATACATGGTTTAGTCTTTAAGGCTTCTTCCTGATCTAAAATTCTATGGTTCTAAAGGACATAGAACCAGAAACACAAGACCTACATTCTAGTGTTTATTTTACTATTCTAGTTTTGTGACCTTGGGCCATGTTGTTTGGCTCCTATGAAAGCCTAATTCCTCATTTGTAAAATAGCAAGAATACCACGAGGCCTTCCTCCCTAAAAGATTATTAGGAGAACCGAATGAAAGTGCTACATAAACTCTATACTGCATTAAAACTTATGATGGAATCATCAGTAGTATTACATTTGACTAACACATATAATGAGTAGTACACTCAGAATTTGATATTAGGTAATGGGTTCAACATAGAACACAAGCAAGCATATCTCCCTTCCCCCAATCCTCCTACAAGATGGTAGCAAAAAGGCAACACAGTTTCTCACTCCCCTTTCTCACATACTTCAGACTTCTTAACTTCTGCAACTTGTAAAAGAAACCTAAGTTTGGAAATACACCAAATCAGATGCTTAAGAGTAAATTAAGCTTGTTTTGGAGGTTCCATCATGGTTTTGGAGTTCCCATCTTGACTCAGTGGTTAACGAACCCAACTAGTATCCATGAGGACAAGGGTTCATTCCCTGGTCTTGTTCAGTGGGTTAAGGATCCGGCGTAGCCATCAGCTGTGGTGTAGGTTATAGACATTGCTCAGATCTGGAGTTGATGTGGCTGTGGTGTAGGTTACAAACATGGCTCAGATCTGGAGTTGATGTGGCTGCGGTGTAAGCAGGCAGCTACAGCTCTGATTCAACCCCTAGCCTGGGAACTTCAATGTGCCATGTGGCCCTAAAAAGACAAAAAAAAAAGCTTGCCTTAACTTGTAAAGATAAAATTGATAAGAAAATATGCTAATACTCATAGCTCAGATAATGAGCTCAAAGTTAACACACAGCAAAAGATTTACTTAATGTACTCTGGAGACTGATGTCTTCTTAGCCTTACATCTGATTCCTTGTATTGTACAATGTCACTGAAAGCCCCTCAAATCTTTTTCCCACTTCTCAAACTGATTTTAAAAATTAAAAAAACAAAAAATTTGGGAGTTTCCGTCGAGGCTCAGCAGAAACAAACCAGACTAGTATCCATGGGGATGCGGGTTCAATCCCTGGCCTCACTCAGTGGGTTAAGGATCCACTGTTGCCATGAGCTGTGGTGTAGGTCATAGACGAGGCTCGGATATGGGCATGGCTGTGGCTGTGGCATAGGCCAGCGGCTGCAGCTCCGATTCAACCCCTAGCCTGGCAACTTACATATGTCACAGGTGCAGCCCTAAAAATAAATTTTAAAAAATTTTAAAAAACCCCTCTGAGCCATTTCTTAAGCTCAAAAGTTCAGTTATGGAGTTTCTGCTGTGGTATAACCAGATCCGTGGTATCTATGGAGCGCAGGGATACAAGTTTGATCCCGAGCTGGCCACAGTGGGTTAAGGATCCTGCACAGCCACAGCTGCAGCGTAGGATGCAACTGTGGCTTGGATCTGATCCCTGGCCCAGGAACTCCATATGCTGCGGGACAGCCAAAAAATGAAAGTTCAGTTACATTCACGACTAAGACTGAATTTATTTCTAAACATTTCAGTCAGTATCCAGATAAATTATTAAATAACTCATTCATTCAACAAGTATTTCTTGAGGACCTGTACTCAGTACTCTGTTGGAGACACCAAAGTTATAGCATTAAAAAGTCAAGTCCCTGCTGCCATGATGCTTCAATTCCAGTAGGGGGAAGAGACCACAAAGAAATAAGAAAACACTAAGCAGTGGTAAAAGCTACCATGAAAATAAAACAAGGTGACTATGTTGAGGGGAGCAGGAATCCATTCACTATATTTAAACATAATGTAAAATGCATGATCATTTTAACTAATAATAGGTTTTATGTTCCTAAGTCCTAATCCAAAAACCACTTGAAAATTAACTATTCTATATTTCCTCTTGCCCTGAACTTCTCTCCCCAGACCTGAAAATTCTTTTCACTACAAAGCTGCTAATGTATCTTTAATCACTCTAAAGTTAGACAGTCCAGAAAATTCTCAGATATCTAAAGGGTATCTTTTATCATTGATTTCACAATGCCTTGGCACTGACAAATTCTCAACAGGGGAAGTCTATGAGCTTCCTACCTGGATATAGTCTGTAGACTACTACAAAGCATAACCATAAATGCAATCATGTAATTATTTCTTTGAAAGAATGATGTCAAACAGCCAATTTCACTTTATCTATCCTGCTCATGACTAAAAATGATCATTACTATCAAGAAACAGACTGAAGTACTAATAAAAATTTAATTTCACTGTAGGCTTCATTGCTAAAAAGATTATACTGCAGTGAGAAAAAAAAAAAATCTGAGCTTTTCCTACCGATTCTCTCACACTCTATTTACAAAACACTTAAGCACAGCTCATCTGCAAAACTGTCCGCTGAATCCAACTTAACACTACTGGGCTAGACAAGTGGATGGATAGATTATTGAAGGCTTCCTAAGCAACTGTGTTTGTAAATTGAAATGAACTAACACTACAAATAAGGTGAAAAGACATTACAATACACAAATCCAATTTAAAATACATACATCTACTTAATACTAAAAACCATCCCTACCAGTAATTAACCAGAAACTACTGTATACTCATAATTAAAAGGCCCTCAAGTTAAGCTTAAGTGCTGTTTGTCACATTCAAAATACCTTGCTCAAAAATAAGGAGAAATGAAAAAAAAAAAAAAAAAGAGTAATGTTCGTTCTAGCTAGCAATCAAAAAAACAAAAGAACCTGCAATACCACTGGCAATACTGCTTAAAATAACATCTCCAAAACGGGGATAATATGATTACCATATATGACAGCAATGGTGGAACTGTAAGGTGTACAGAACAACGGGAAAATAATACACCTTCAGTTATGAGAAGCTTCATAAAGCTCATACCGACTGACAGCATGATCCCACTGCTGGACTAGTTATAACTACATAGGCAGAAAAAAACTAAGTTCCTCATAGAAGCTGTGCCATCTAAAATAGAAGAGGAAAGAGACATGTACAGCAAGGAAAATAATTAGGTAGCTCATGGTATGGCACACATACACAAAAATGTGTATAGCTAAATTGGCTTCAATACCCAATTCCAACACTGTGTTGGGGGTGGGGGGGATTTCTCATACACCACCAAGTAATTCTCCAGACACAAGCTGAGTGTTCTACAATTCAACTCAATTCTGACACTAATTATCCACCCGGAGACAGCATCACAGGTTTCCACAAGACTGCCCCTGCCCAACCACACTTCAGAGGGCAGTTCCAGGTTGTTACCTGTACTTTTTACTGGCTATATAAATCAAAGGTTCATAATTGTGAATGAAAAATGTTGCCTGCCAGAAAGTTCTCATGTGGCACAATGTTGCCACAAGCTGCGCTGCAGGTCACAAATGCAGCACAGGTTCGATCCCTGGCCAGGGAAAACTTCCACATGCCAAGGGAGAAGCAAAAAAAAAAAAAAGTTGCCTGCCATATCAGCAAACAAAGGATGCTGCAGCCATCAAGCCATCCACCACTAGAGAAGCCCCCATGGTAAGCCCCTGAGGGAACTCAGGATGGAGGCAAAGGGCTGCAGTGCAGCTACCTAGCCTGACCCTAGATAGCCTATCAAAAGGAATGATCTCAATGAGTCAACTCTTGCATCTTCCAAGTACTAAATTTATTAACTTAAAAGGTCTGGTTTTTTTTAATTAACAGTAATCTTTTGATGTTCCTACTCCCAGACTTTTGTTGCAGAAACTCCTATATAGCCTGGCTCTTCCCTTACAGCTAACTTCCAAGCACTCCCTCAGAGCGAACAGGATTTAAGTTCTCAGAAATTTCGCCAAATAAAACATTACTCTCAACTTTTAGGCTATGCCTTTTCTTTCAGTTGAAACTAAGAACTCCTCCTTGGGGAAGTTCCTTTGTGCCGCAGTCAGTTAAGGATCGGTACTTGCCTCCGCTGCAACACAGGTAGAAACTACAGCACAGGTTCAATCCCTGGCCTGAGAACTTCCATATGCAGCAGTGGGGCCAAAAAAACCTCGAGTTTGATTAATTTGCTATAGTGGCTCACAAAACTCAAGAGAAACATTTTACTGGTAGATCACCAGTTTATTATAAAAGGATAGAACTCAGGAACAGCCAGGTGAAAGAGATCTAGGGCAAGGTATGGGGAAATGGTGAGGGAGGATCTCCCAATCTCCAAATGTTCACAAAACCAGCTATGTGAACCCTTTCATTTTAGATTTTTATGGTGGCTTTATAATTGATTAAATCATTGGCCATTGATGATACACTCTATATCCAGCCCCTCTCCACTCCTCAAAAGGAAGTCCTGAGGGCTGAGTGAGGGCTGAGCGTTCTAACCCTCAAATCACACGGTTGGCTCCAACCAACCAGCCCCTACCCTAAGGTGCTTTCCAAAAGTTGCCAATTAGCATAACAAAAGATACCTCTATCTCTCTCAACACTTAAGAAATTCCAAGGTTTGGGGAGCTCTGTGCCAGAATGGAGACAAAGACCAAACATATACTACTTTTAAATCACAATATCACAATATCACATCATATTCAAAAATATATCCTAGATTCATTTAATTTTTAAATGCAGGGAGAAAAAAGAGATTTCCATGTGGTGGTAGTTGAGAGAGTGAGGTGCTACAGGGGATATTAGACTATGAAAAGGCATTTCATGTTTTGTTCTCTTTTTACTTTAACAATATATGTTACTACATTCATATAAAATATACACGGGCTCTGTACTTGCCCTTTTGTAAAATTTACCATACTTAATTTGTAACTGCTTGTTTAATATATCTTTTTTTCCTACTAGACTGAGGGCAGGCCTGTCTTGTTACTGATATCCCCAGTGCTTAGCACAGTGCCTGCAACATACTAGACACTCTAACACTTGTGGGACAATTCTACTTCTGGGTATGTACACAAAAGAACTTAAAGTAGAGATTCAAACAGATATGTGTACACCATGTTCATGACAGCATTATTCTAAACAGCCAAAAGGTGGAAGCAACCCAAGTGTCCATCATGGATCAAAGAACAAATGTGTATATACAAAAATAGGGTATTATTCAGCCTTAAAAGGGAAGGAAATTCTGACATGTTACAACATGGATGAACCTTGAAAACATTACACTAAGTGAAATAAGCCAGCCACAAAAGGACAAATATCTATGCCTCCTCCTACATGAGGTTCCTAGTCACATACCTAAGAACACAAAAAACACTGGTTACCAGGAACTGTTTGAGGGCAAAGGATAGTTGTTTAATAGGTGAAATATCATCCCAAGAAGCAGAAAAGTAAGAAAACTGTATAAGATAATCACGTCTGACATTACCTCTACCCAAGATAGTTTTTCCACAAAACTTGAAAACTGAAGGAGTTACCTACACCCTTATTTCATATAAAAGTACAGAGGAAAAAAAGAAAAAAAAGTTTTCCTTTTCAAAATTCCAGCAAATCCAGTCATAATTTTCATAGCTATTTTGAAGAGGACATCAAATTGCAATATAATACCACTCACATATTTAAGTACAATCAATTCTTAGATTATCCACACTAATATAAGTGCTCCCTAAAAAATAACACCAATAAAATTTTAGTTGACTCTTTAGAATGCAGATAAGTCAGATATGACCTTCCTTCTGCCAGACCACTTGCCAGCTTAGTCTGGTAACTTGGCACTCCTGACATCTTTTGGTTAGCTGGGTGTGGAAGAACCTAACTCACCAAAAGATGTCACAATCTACATAAGGATAATCATTGATTGAATATCAGCTTTAAAGATAATTTCAACTTGACATAATTGAAACAAGAGTTTTCTTTTTATTTTTTCTTTTTTGGCCAACCCACAGCACATGGAGTTCCCAGGCCAGGGATCAGATCAGAGCCACAGTCTCTACCTAAGCCACAACTGAAGCAATGCTGGATCCTCAATCCACTGTGCCAGGGCAGGGATCGAACCTGTTCTGGCAGGGCTCCCAAGAAACTGCCAATCCTACTGATCCCACTGCGCCATAGTGGGAACTCTGAAACAACAATTTTTACACTGTATACCATTTAGCAGCATCTCCCAGGTGGGAAAACATGCCATCTGGATTCTTTTCAAATTTGAGATGCTTATGAATTATATGCTACATTTCCTAGATTTTGTCCTATATCCCTAACCTTTCTATCAAAGGTCCTATTTCTTCCTTCTGTCCAATTAATAAGGTTTTCACTCCTGGCCCTCTGCTCCTCTTTATAACTTCTCCTCTCTAAAGAGGAATAGACACTACGCATAGGGATCCCTAAGGTCTAGCTCCTATACTTATATCTGCCGAACCCCATTTGCATTAATATCAGCTTAAGAATGAAGCACCTAAAAATACAATTTTGTCTTTCCTTTGAAAGTCAGCTACCTTTTTTTTGCTTTTTAGGGCTGCACCTGGGGCAAATGTAGGTTCCCAGGCCAGGGGTTGGATCGGAGCTGCAGGTGCTGGCCTAGGCCACAGCCACAGATACGAGCCACATCTGCAACCTACACCACAGCTCACAGCAAAGCTGGATACTTAACCCACTGAGGGAGGCCAGATATCAAACCCGCATCCTCATGGATACTAGCCGGACTGGTTACCACTGAGCCACAACAGGAACTCCCTCAGCTACCATTTAAATGCAAGAGCACAGTACAATATTATCACTGTTTTTCAACTACATAAATTATTGCAAGAAATTTTATGAGAAACAGAGAGAGATACGAATTCCAGGACATCCAAAAAGAATGATTTTATGTGCCATCAAAAATATTAACTATAGGAGTTCCCGTCGTGGCTCAGTGGTTAACAAATCCGACTGGGAACCATGAGGTTGCAGGTTCAATCCCGGGCCTCGCTCAGTGGGTTAAGGATCCAGTGTTGCCGTGAGCCATGGTGTAAGTTGCAGATGCAGCTCGGATCCCGTGTTGCTGTAGCTTTGGCATAGGTTGGCAGCTGTAGCTCCGATTCGTGCCCTAGCCTGGGAACCTCCATATGCCGAGGGAGTGGCCCTAGAAAAGGCAAAAAGACAAAAAAAAAAAAATTAACTATAACAGGAGTTCCTGTTGTGGCTCAGCAGTAACAAACCAAACTGGTAACTATGAGGATGGGGGTCTGATCCTGGCCTGGGTTAAGGATCTGCCATTGTGGTATAGGTCTCAGACGCAGCTTGGATCCTGCGTTGCTGTGGCATAGGCTGGCACCTGCAGCTCCGATCCAACCCCTAGCCTGGGAACCTGCATTTGCCCCAGGTGCAGCCCTAAAAAGCGAAAAAAAATTAATTAAAATAATGATTTAAAGTTCCAATACATGGCAGTTTAATATATACATGTGTGTATGTACACATATGCTGTATATATTATTTTCCACTAAATTATGGCAAATTTAGGAATCCTCCTATATGAGGAAAACTAGCTCCGCACTGTACTCGTTGCAAATATAAGATAAATGGCCAATGAACAAATCTTTAAGCAGAATGAGGGATTGAAAGTTAAGATAGTAAGAAGCTGGAAAGCTGACCTCTACAAAGAGATAAAAAGGCTTCACAGAGCCTAAAAGCTGACCCGAGGGCACATACTCCTCCTGGAATTCAAGGTAATTCATGAGAATAGGCTTCTAAAAACTACAACGTGAGAGAACTACCTCCCCACTCTTATCACAAAACAAGCCCTAGCACAATCCTCAGCACTTCTCTGTTCCAGGAAATGCCCATCTTGGCCTATTAAGATTAAATCAGTTTAGGAGTTTCCTGTTGGCCTAGCAATTAAGGATTCAGGGTTGTCACTGCTGTGGCTCAGGTTCAATCCCTGGCCCAGGAACTTCTGCCTATCACAGGCGAGGCAAAAAAAAAAAAAAAAAAAAAGACTGGGAGTTCCATGTGGCTCAGCAGTAACAAACCCGAGTAGCATCCATGAGGATTTAGGTTCGATCCCTGGCCTCACTCAGTGGGTTAAGGATCCGGCATTGCCATGAGCTGTTGCATAGGTCACAGACTCAACTCGGACCCCCATTGCTGTGGCTGTGGTGTAGGCTGGCAGCTGAAGCTCTGATTCGACCCCTAGCCTGGGAACTTCCATATGCCACGGGTGCAGCTCTAGAAAAGACAAAAAAAAAAAAAAAAAGGAGTCATTCAAGGAATAAAGCAGAGTAAGGAGAAAAGGGAGTGCTGGAGGCAAAGAATATTTTACATGACACAGCCTAGGAATACTTCACTAAAAGGCTAATTAAATTACTTGAGCAAAATGTCTTGAAGAAATAAGGAACCACACCAGACAGAGGAACCAGGAAATACAAAAGAAATACAAAGGCCATGAGTGAGAACACATTTGGGCAAATTACTACATTTCTTTAGGTCTCAGTTTTCTGTAAAATGGGTAGAATAGCCCCTATACTATGTAAGATGTAAATGTAGTATATATTACATCAAGTATCTGACACACTGAAATTAATAAGTGAGAATATTAATTATCTGGAGGCCTATCATGCCAGCAGAACCCTCAACATATTGTCTGGAACACATAAAACACTCAGAAAAAATGTTTTCTAATTCCCCCGAACAGCATATAAAGCAGACAGGATTATACCCATTTTATAGCTAGGAAATCTAAGGATCAGAAATTTGCCCAATCCTCTGCTAACCTCTAAAATTCCTACTAGTATGAACCACCATAGTCCGCAATTACAGAAAGGACTTAAGAACTTCCCAGTGTGGCTCAGCGGGTTAAGAACTGACAGTGTCCATTTGGATGCGGGTATGATCCCTGGCCTCGCTCAGTGGGTTAAGGATCCAGTGCTGCCACAAGCTGCGGCGTAGGTTACAGAAGCAGCTTGGATCCGGTATTGCTGTACCTGTGGCGTAGGCCAGCAGCTGAAGCCCTTATTAGACTTCATCTGCCAAAGGTGCAGCCATAAAAAGGAAAAAAAGAATAAAAGAAAAAAAAAAGGACTTAAATGCACTGCCAGGATGAGGAAACCATTCACGTTAATGTCAACAATTAACAGTATGGTAATGTAGTGCTAAGAACGTGGGACTATATAATCAGATTGCCTGGGTTCACATCAAGTCTCCACCACTTTTCTTTGGCAATTTTACCTTTCTGTTTTGCACCTGTTTTCTCAGCTGTGAACAGGAAATACTATCCCTATCTCACAGAGTTGCTGGGAGGATAAAATGAGTTTTGTTTTGTCTTTTGTCTTTTTTAGGGCCACACCCGCAGCATGTGGAGGTTCCCAGGCTCAGGGTCTAATTGGAGCTACAGCTGCCAGCCTACACCACAGCCACAGCAACACCAGATCCAAGCCACTTCTGCGATCTACACGACAGCTCATGGCAACACCAGATCCTTAACCCACTGAGTGAGGGCAGGGATCGAACCCAAAATCTCATGGTTCCTAGTCAGATTCGTTTCCACTGGTCCACAACGGGAACTCCAAATGGGTGTATTTTTGTAATCACTTCTATTTCAGTGCATCTCTATCTATCTCAGGGTTGCTGGGAGGATAAAATGGGTTTATTTTTGAAATCACTTCTATTTCAGTGCCTAGCATGTAGAATTATACAGTGTTATTAGTAATAGCATAAAAGTGAAAAAAGGAAATCACCATCAAAATATTTCTACTTTCCATGGAGAATTTTAGAAATTGTAAATTTACTGGAAATGGGAAAGAACAGAAAAAGGATGCTGGAGAAAAATGAAAAACACAATACAAAAGTGGCATCATAATATTGCCTGGATTGAGACCAATTTACCTGAACAGACTGTTCTTATAAGTATTATTGTCCTTTAGTAGGAACACTATTAGTGAAGACATACGCCAACAATGCTTTGGATAACATTTTGTTTCACAGTTTAATTAATAAGAAGTCCAATTCCTTAAAAATAAATTCAAATGTTACTTTAATAAGGATTAAAACAAATTCAATATTAACAAACTTCATCCTCCCCTCACCCAACCCTCTTCTAGGTGTTACTTGATGCTTATTATAAAATACGAAAAATACCACATGTAACTTGAGATCGACAATAATTTATTCTCTATCAGCTCTTGGCAGAAAATAAGCCTTTCTCCTACCTATTTCCAAAAGTTTTCTGACTACTTTGAGAAGTTTAACTTCTCAGTCTCATCAATTTAGGATTCTTGCCCACTCTTACTCTTTCCCCCGCAAAAAAGTTATCACAGCACAAGTCTATAAATCATCCCACTGGGAGGCAGTGTATTACCACGTAAAGAAGGTAAAGAAGTGTTCCAGAATTAGGCAGAACTGGATTCAAAAGTAGGCTCTGCTACTCTCTAGCTGAGTGAACTTGGGCAAGTCACTTTACCATTTTGAACCTCAGTAAATAAATATACTACCAACTACCTCACACATTTGTTTTAAGAAATAAAAAATTAAATGTTAGGGAGCCTTGCCATGTAGTAGATCATGTAAATGGTATCCTATGGATAGAAACTTAAAAGTTTATCATTGGAGTTCCTGCTATGGTGCACCGGAATCGGTGACATCTTGGGAGCACTGGGATGCAGGTTCAATCCCCAGCCAGGCATCGCTGCAGCAGTGGCCTAGATGGCAACTGCAGCTCAGATCTGATCCCTGGCCTGGGAACTCTGTATGCCGCCGGTGGCCAAAAATGAGGGAAAAAAAGTTTATCATTAATGTAAAGCCAACTAAAGGAAACTGACTACTTTTAATACACAACTCTTTAAGATGAGTTATTATTAATAATATCATTATAATGCAGGGTTATATATCTAGAAACCTTAAAGTTTTAATTACCATTTGAGAATCTGCATGATATATATTACATAATGAGACAAGTATTCAAAATTAGATATAAAAATAATTCCTTGTCTGAAAAAGTTAACAATCTAGTTATAAGAGGAATCTGGATATTCACCAATACTGTACATATAAACACTATATATTTATACACACAAATAATTATCTCTCATGTTAGGCTTGCTATTTTTCTGCAGCAACCTAGATAACTCTTTCAGTCTAACTTCAAAGGTTTAGGAACTAATCCCCTACTATAGGATCTTTTCTAATATAATCCTGCATTGTCCAAATAATCCCTCTGAAATTTTTCAAGTATATTTAGAACACCCGAATATGAATGCAACTACTGAACATTCCTCAAAGAATAGTAGCACTTTATGCACTGATGTGTAATCAAAACTCAAGAAAAGTACATATGCTCAGAGCTGGAAAAAATCATTTGTCATTGACAAATTTGCTTTTTAAAAACACACCTTCAAGCTTCTGCTTCCCTGCCAACCATGGCTACCACCACTTCCTCAATTCTCCTGCCAGGAATAACGTCTGAGGAATGTCTTTTGGCCTGAATGAGCGGTGGAAACAGGGAGGGACAGACATATCCCAAAGGAAAAATAGTATGGCTTTCCTAATATTTCCTACATTTTCTCTACTTCTTTAGCATAGAAGGGTAATTCTCAAAAGTTCATGTTCCTATCTTTAATACTACTTCTTAAAGAAAGAAGAAAAACACAAAAAATCTTTTTTTAGTAAGAGACTATTAAATATGTTCTTTCTTTGTAGTAACATTCTAATCATCATAAAGTTTGCAAGTTAGGTAACAAGGCAGCAGATACACTGATGAGTGTGGAAAAATTCTTGCCTTTGAAAAAAGAAAAAGGCTAGAAATCCAAGAAAAGAGGGTATCATACAAATCCAATCCCGACATGGAAATACTACTTTTTAGGGCAGCACTTGAAGTATATGGAAGTTCCCAGGCTAGGGGTCAAATAGGAGCTCTAGCTGCCAGCCAATGTATGCCACAGCCACGCCAGACCCAAGCCATGTCTGTGACCTAACCACAGCTCACGGCAACATCGGATCCTCAACCCACGGAGCAGCGCCAAGGATCGAACCCGAATCCTCATGGATACCAATCAGGTTTGTTTTCACTGAGCCATGACAGGAACTCCTGGAAACACTACTTTAAATATACCAAACCTGAGTTCCTGCTGTGGCACAGTGGGTTAAGAATCTGACTGCAGCAGCTTGGGTTGCTACGGAGGCACGGGTTCAATCCCCAGCCAGCGCAATGAATTAAAAGGTCCAGTGTTGCTGCAGCTGCGGCTCCGATACAAACCCTGGCGAGAGAACTTCCATATGCCACAGGTGTGGCCATAAAATTTTAAAAAAATAATAAACATACCAAACCTACATCATATATATGTAGAGAATGAATTTAATGAGTATCATATAGTGCTACAAAGACATTTCAAGCTAACATTCCAACAAAGAATCCAAAGTCAAAAAGTAAAACACAGGCAAATTTAAATTCCTATTTAAAAGCAAACATTTAGAACTTGAAATAAAAAATCTCATGTAACAAAATGGTTGCTGATTTCCTATCTTTTTTTTTCTCCTTTTACACAGAAGTCCAATATCATTTAGATGGTCTCAACTTTGGATAACAGTAACTGGTTATAGGGGATGATATCATGGGCTCTTTTAACTTTATTAACAACCATCAAAGACTGAACTAGTATTCCAATACATTAACAGTCCTCAATTGTTATTTTCCCTCAAAGCTTTCAAAGTAGTCTTTATTGAATACTTGTGACTAACCTTTTATTTTATTTTATTTTTTTGCTTTTTAGGGCTGCACCTGCAGCATATGAAGGTTCCCAGGCTAGGGGTCTAGTCGGAGCTACAGCTGCCAGCCTATGCCACAGCCACAGCAACATCAGATCCAAGCCGCGTCTGCAACCTACACGGCTCATGGCAACACTGGATCCTTAACCCACTCAGCAAGGCCAGGAATCGAACCCACAACCTCATGGTTCCTAGTCGGATTCATTTCCGCTGCACCATGACAGGAACTCCAACCAACCTTGTTTTTTTTTTAATGGCCACATGTGGCATATGTTCCCAGGCTAGGGGTCGAACTGGAGCTACAGCTGGGGCCTACAATACAGCAACACCAGATCAGAGTGGCATCTACTTCCTACACCACAACTTTCAACAACACCAGATCCTTAACTCACTAGGCAAGGCCAGGGATCTAACCTGCATCTTCAGAGACAATGGCAGGTTCCTAACCCCCTGAGCCACCATGGGAACTCCAAATACTTGTGACTAATCTTAAATTAAGGACACTGCATCAAAACTGCATTGATTGGCTACTGGTTTTAGCCCAGTATTTTTTAATATACAGTAATCCCAGTGTTTTCCAAAGGAGTTAGTTATTTTTAACCCTTCTGGGTTAAACTGACAATGTTAAATGAGGGCAGAAATTATGCAGTTTATCATTGTATATCCCATCTCTGAAGGCGCTGTGATATCAGTACCAGCTGATATAACAATAGATGAACCCTTTTGAGAACCTGAAGAAATGCAGTTATACATCTTGTACATAATTTCATAGGGTTCTCACACCTCCACACTATCCATGGGCCCCAGATTAAAACTCAGCTGTAGCTTTTTTAAAAAACCAAACTATTAATTTCATACAATAAATCAAACCCACAACATAACCTTTTGTCTACCAGTCACTATGTGGCCCACAAATTCCTGCATCTGGTCAGAAAAGCGGCCCCTCCCTTCCAACTTCATAAAGACTTTAATAAGCTAAATAAATGACTTTAAGATTTGAATAGACTACTTAATAATCTCTCAGTTGTTTATAAGATAGTGACACCAACAAAACTTTTAAAAGTGAACTTACTAGCTAAGGGGAAAAAAAGCACACAAATTCCTCAATGAAGTACTAAAATAGACAACTATGAAAACAAAACTCAAAGTCCTCTTAAGATCAGCTCTATCACTCACTCCCACTAAAAGAAAAAAAAGGGGGAAAAATTTTAGTTTACAAAATAGTAAAATCTGCCATTTGCTGAAATCACTTGGGGGGCAGGGGTCACGAACATAAACAGGCTGGGAGTACAAAGCACCTACAAAGTCACCAAAAATAAAAAAGAACTATTAACTTTACAAAATGACTTTACTAAATTATGTTTCATAATCAGTTTATTTTCCACTGAGTCACTCACTAAGTACACCTTTTCCTTTCTTTTGTAATACTACTTCTTAGTCACAAAACTGTATCTCTTTCAGTTTTCTTCTCAAAAGAAATTTTCCATCAAAGTGCCCCCCATGAAATATCATACAATTCGCATTCCCTCCTAAGAAACCATAAAGGGAGTCTGAATATTGTAAGGAAAACAAACACTGATGTAAACAGTCAAATTAGTTATCTTGCAGTTTTCTGTTTTTATTTAGGGGGACCTCAAAAAAGTTGCTTTTCAACATTAAGACACATAATCACTCAAGTCTTAACTGTCTTGAAGAAATACTTGAAAAAAGACAACTGGCAATTCTACTGGGTTTTTAAAAACACTACCTTGTCTTTTACCACTGACCCCATACCAATAAAAACCCCTCCAAAAGAGTAACAATAAACAAACTCAAAGAATATGGCAGTTTAAATTATTTTAAATCCCTCTCATGCCCAAAGAAATCTCTATGGGGTTTTGAATCCCTTCCTACCATTTACTAATTGGACAAGTTATTTGGCCTCCCTATGCCTTGGTTTCCTCTTCTGAAAAAGGAGGAGGGGGTGTTAATTAGGGTCATCATATATCCCAGTTTCTCTGGGACAGTCCTAGTTTATACTATTATCCTAGCATGCTATCCAGTTTGTGCCCCCTTTCACTCTCGAAAGTTTCCTGGTTTGAACAATAAAATTATATGGTCATCCTACCTCAGAGAGTTATGAAGACTAAATGAGCAAATACACATAAAACATTTGTAAAAGTGTCGGGCACCTAGTAAGGCTAGTGTTAGTTACTGTTAATTTTAGTCACTGTCAAAGCCTTCTTATAAAAGGTTTTGAATAATATAATGAACAGAGCTCCTACAATATTGCTTTTTACAAATGATATTATGCATTTAACTTCCCGCATACAATACTCATTTTTTTTTTTTTTTGGCTACATCTATAGCATATAGAGGTTCTTGGCCCAGGAATGGAACCCACACGACAACTGCCAAGCTGGTGCAGTGGCAAAACAAGATCCTTAACCCGCAGAGCCACAAGAGAACTCAATTTTTTAAAACAACAAAATAGCTCCAAATGCTTGAAATCAACACTAATTTATCCCAGAGATGGCAATATTATCAACTGCATTCACATTTCATCAAACATAAGTTTTAGAAGTTATATTAGGGTTACTGATAGGAAAGTAACCATAAAAAGGAAAAACCTTGTTTAGTGCCAAAGCAAGTCCCTTAATATTCCTGCAGCCTTTCTCAACTGGGTTCATGTTATTAACCACAGAACTCAGAAAAATGAGTGACAATTTCTTGAATTCTCCCCAAGAACTGTACATAGCTAGTACCTTTCTAGATGCCCAGGAGAGGAACTAATTTATTATATACAATGGATGCTTTGGGACATACTTCTGTGATAGGGTCTTGGTATTCTTGGACTACAAAGGGGAAAATATGGATGAAAAGACTCAATATTGAACAAAGAGTCTGGGTACAAGACTGTATCACCTGGTAAAAATATTTCCTACAGAATGAAGCTTAAAGAAATCGCATAAAATATATAAATTTGACTCATGGCTGCGAAAAACATTAATATTTTGTTTTACCTCATCTCCAGTAATTTATCTCAGGCCAAATATACAATATCTGGCATTCCTTCAGATAAGAAAAGTTCTAGTTATAGTTTATGAAAAGCAGGAGCAGGAAGAAGAGGAAAAGCAAACAAGGCTGAGACCAAGATTCTGATCACTGATGAACCAAATAATCCAGGGCAGCAATATTAACTATTACTGATAAAAAAAATAAGAAAATTTAATAAAGTGAAAAAATGAACAAGAATAGAAAGTAGAAACAGAAAATATTAACACTTGGAAGGAAAGAAAATATTTTCAGGGTACCATTAAATAACAAAAGAAAATCCCCCTACAGAACCAACGAGAGCAGAGAATTATAAAAGTCACCCACAATTTTTATTTCAAATCACTGGATCAACATGCTGAATGATTGGGGAACTATTCTCAGACACATTTAGCCTCCATTCTATATAGAGCTTAAATTATGAAAGAAGAAAATGTCAGTGAAACCATTCTACCATAGTATGAGCCCCCCAAAAATCAAGAATATAATTGAACATATTATCCCACAAACTTTTATATAATGAGCATACTCAAACAAAACCAAAGCTCAGATTCATTTCAACTATTTCAACTCTTAGTATAAAACACAATTTAGATCAGGCAGCAACTTATTTAACCCCGTGTAAAAAAAATCTGTATTTACCCTGTACTATACATGAAAAAAGTCTTTACTCTGTAACAATGAAATGAGACATGCTTTCTGAGGATAAATATCCCAAGACCTAAATGAATTAAGAGAAACTACTGAACTTAACAAAAAAGTACAAAAGTTTTGAGGTCAGACTAATTTGGGTGTGAATTCAGGCTGTTCATTATTACCTTGTGAGAAGTCATTTATTCTCTAAGAGCCTCAATTTCCCCATCTGTAAAATGACACCCACCTATCTTGCAAGGTAGTTGAGAAGATTAAGCAACACACAAGTTAAAACATACAGTACAGGTACTGGCATTTAAAAGGCACTCAAATGGCAAATTAAGAGTTACTTAGAATATCTCAGGATTCAACAAGTTATAAGGTCAAATCCCATTACAACAAATGTTATCCATGCAAAAATGTAAACAGGACTTAGTTTTTCCCCCTCTAACAATGTTCTACAGAATTTGAAAAATATATTTTTATAAAGGAATTTTATCTTTGGTTTGTACATTAGATTATTTGGAGCTTATAGAAATCTCCCTAGTTTGTCACACTGAGCCTAATCCTGCATTTTCCAATTAAAACAGACCATTGACACTACTCACCCTCCCCTTGTTTGAGGGGAGGGATGAGGCTTAAAATATTTTCAATAATCTCTTGACTAGACCTTGTTAAGACTTGTTTTCTTCTAGTTAGTACCAAGGATAGAACTATAGCAAGCATAGTTAAAAATACAGTTCAGGTAGCAGATTACCACAGCTGCTAAAGAGATATTTTTTTAAAAATGCACATATACAAAAATTAAGACTCCACCAAGATATATCATTTACACTGACAAAATATAAAGTTTGGTTAAATTAAATACAAAGCAGGCAACTCAGGAGATTGAAAAAAAGAATCAGGCTGACAATTTTGTTTTCTCACCTATCTTTGCCAAAGAAAACATGCAATAACCACTGCTCATGATAGCCCAGAATACAGAGAATTATTATACAGGGACAGTACTGAACCACAAATTAAATTAAAAGTCCGAAATGTGTATCAAATGTAGAAATTAAATGTAAGGAAAATGTAAATAACTTTTAAACGAATCTGTATCTTTAAAGTTTCCTCTTTACTCTCGAATAATTAATCATGTTTCGTTATATACTGACACCCATAGATAATTGGAACTATCCCTTGCCCTTGCTATGCTCCCCAGCTCTCAAAATAGGTATATAATGCTCCACTACACAGTAGACTGTTGTGTTCAAGACTTTGAATAATCTAATAGTGATTTCAAAGCACTAACACAAGACCAGTTTTTTTTAATACGTGAGACAAAAAAGTAACATTAAAGATAAAAACCCTATCCCACTGAAATGTCGTAATAGACCATTGTATCCATCTAATGTAAATTTTAAGCTCAAAAGTTAACTTGCAACCATAAAAAAACTGGTTTTCTACTATAAAGAATCCAAAGCAAAAAGAATATGCTGTTCACTGTTTACTCCCTTTCCACACATGACTGTGGGCTGTATCAGTTAAACATGTAGAATATTAAGCACTACTAAACTGTCCAAGACATATTTTCACACCTAACTCTATACTCCCAAAGGATAATTTGAGCCTGAGCCTGTCCCCCACCCCACCCCATCCCACCCATTTTAATTCATAGGTTCTCAGGTGACCACCGATGTCATCAAGGTCGGAAAAAAAAAAAAGCAATGAAAAAATGATGTATAATTTAATTTTATTAAAATATTGAGTGCTTGAGCTTTAAAAAAATCCCAACTAAATAGACTTTAAAGTTACCAAACTCATAATTTGTTGGTTTAGTAGTTTAGCTCTTGCCTCACCACGATAAAATAAATCTATAAGTCACAATTCTCATCATCTTTTAAGATTATTTGCATATAAGAATTCAAAATATATATCTTTTCTTAACATCTCTGTATAGTTAAAATGTTGAATATGAAATATACAAACAGGTTAATACTAACAATTATGAATTGTCTGTTCCCAGCCTAGAGTGAAATTTTTGCCTCAGTAATGAATGATTAGGGAACACACTTGGCCAAATATAAAAATTAAATATCCATTATTTTAGGGTTTTGACACTGGTTCAAAAAAAAAATCACATAAGGTGAAAATACCTGACGCAGAACAACACAAAATTGCATAAAATAAGGTACTTACCTTCAAATAATTTACAAATTCCTCGTAGGAGCAATTTACAAATACGCTAATTAAGGAGACTGAGGATTTTAATGGCAATGCATTTTTACTTAACTGTAAGATGGATAATGGTTAATGTTCTTAATACAACACATTAATATTCTACATATCAACTTTTAACTATTTATAGCACCAAATGGTTAAAAGTGGGGGGAATTTAACTCATTTTATATGTAAACATTCATTTTTCATATCAGACAAAAAAAAAGCCTACCCCACCCACACTGCCAGTCTCTGATACCTTAGAGTGCTATAGTTATTTCACAGTGGGAAAGAATACTAATAAGTACATTTCTTTTCCAATCCTCTTCTCTACCCATTCATTAAATACCAAATACTGAAACTGAATTCGACTCCTACCTCGATCTTCTTACCAAGAATGCTCCCTAGGGCACCCGAATCCCTTCCACTGTCTCTTATTCCAACTGCCAAAGCCCCTCCTATTAATAGTAAATCCCTTTCACACTGACTCACTGGAACTCCAACTTAATGAAATAGACACCAAGCAAAATTCAAAATTTGCGGAGTGGAATTTTCCTATTTTCAAAGAGAAACTAAAAGTGGAGCACAATCAGGCAAAGTTACAAACATTTAAGTCCAACCAATTTATAAGCACTTACTGTGCTTATAAATACTGACTCATTTTAAGTATTTTTTGAGTTTGTAAATCAGACATTGTGTGATTATTTAGAAGACCAAATCTCCCATGCAAGTAATATGTAAATATAAACTTAATAAGTCATTACACTAAAATTGCAAAACAATTTGAAATCTCCTTCAAAATTTCTTCTGTTTAATTACAGAAAAACGTTGGAGTACACACGAAAAGTACACAGAATAATAGTACAATGAGCTCTCCTGTCCTCATCACCCAGCAACTCAAGGCCACTTTTGTTTCATCTCTACCTCCCACCTCTCCCCCAATTATCTTCAGAAAAGAATTAAGAGGAAGACACTGTGCTCAGTTAAGTACGAGAAAAATCCAAAGATGAGAGTATCAAGGACTAGCAAAAAGTCAAAATCTAACAACTCCTTGTTCGGTGGTAATTTTTTTTAAGAATTCTTTTTAAAAAGGGAAAGAGCCATCTTTAGGAATTCTAAGGAAGTCCATAAGGTCCAAAGGACATATTTAAAAGTACATCTAAAAGGGTAAATAGGAATATGCAATGAAAATGAGCTTAAACACCTGCAATTAGCTTCCATTCACATAGTACCTTGACTCAAAAAGAGAAAAAAAAAAAAAGACTATTTAACTTAATGTGTCACAAAATCACAATTCAACCACTTGAAAAACCTCTGAACACTTATGCCTTAACTGGTCCTTCTGATTCCTAATTATAGATTGATATCAACATGGAAAGAAAACCAGGCATTTTAACTTAAGCGGTTTAAAATGTTCAAAATTAACCCCACCGTTCACTGGAAATACATGAAAGAAAGTCTAAACTACCTGAATTGTATGTCATTAAACAGAAATGCATTCACTTTCCGGGGCCGATTTTTTTTTTTTTAATAAGTTCACATATACCCTTAAACACAACGCGCTAGGCTACAGATAGAATTAGGAGACCGCCTCCTGCTTTTGCTCCTAACCAATACGGAGAGAGAGAAGGTTGGCAAGAAAGTACTGCGAGGACAGTAACAAACACCAGCAGCTCCGGAGCAGGCCCTGCTAGAGCCAGGAATGACGCACTTCGGTAACCCGACTCTTTCTCCCCTCCACCCCCGCCCCCAGCAGCGGTGCTGACACCGCCAACAGCCCGGAGTAGAAAAAAAGACAACAGAAAAAAGGCAGAGGTTGGACCGCACCAGGTTTCATCAAGAAACCTCGATTATCCCTCTTTCGACACTAACCACTAGGACTAAACAGGAAAAGAAGCTTCGTGCTTAAGCAAGTCCCATCATGGTGGTTTAAGAGTCACTAAATTAAGCTGATAATGAGTCCAATCCACAGAGACAAATACAGGGTGTGGCTGCTGTGAAATACGGCGGTCCGTGGGAGAAAAGGGGTATGGAATTTACACTCCAGTGTGAGGGGAAGATGGGGCTTTACGGGGGGGGGGGGGGGCCGCGGGAGGTGTTGGGGGGGGCAGCCCGCGCATTTTAAGGAACCATTTCAAACACGAGCTTTTGGTTTACTTAAATCTAATCCTACAGATCAAAAGTTTCTAATACATATATCACGTAAACTGTAAATAACCACTTAATCAAATACCATGACCCTCAATTTAAAAACTACATCCAAGAGAAGGGGGGGTTATAGGCAATAACATATAAAACATTTCTAGGCCACGAACGAGAAAGTCTCACAAGCCAGATAAACTACCAATGCAATATTAAAAATTAAAGCTGAACACTGCAGCACGAAAAAAAAAAATCACACGATAAAACCCATTACAGTTCAAGATTAAAAATAAAATGACATATACACCAAGAGGGAGCGGAAACTAAATGTCGAAAGTACAGCGGTTTATAAAAAAACTAAAGGCAAAACAAGACATTCTCGCAACGGGGGAAAAATGGGGGGGGCAGAAATCAACAATACATTTACGAATGTAGGCCAGAAGAAAATGGGAACGGGGCTCAAAGTTTTGCGGAACTACTTGATGCTGTTTCCCACACCTTCTCTCTCCCATGGCCCATTCGACCCTTTCCGTCCTGAAATCGCCGTCCACAGATCACCGGGTACATGAGAGAAGAAAAAAGAAAGTCAAGCCCAAGCAAGAATAAAAGTGTGGAGGGAAAAAGCAGAAGCTGCCTACCTGGGGCAAGGATCAGCTCACTTCGTGCCTTGAGAAAGACAGCGCGGGTGGGGGTGGAAACGAAAAGCAGCACTAAAACTAAAACAAAAGTGGCGCCAAAACCCCCCAACAAACAGCCTTCCACTCCCGCCCTTCCCCCCTCCTCCCATGCCAGGCAGGCAGGGCCCCCTTCGGGGCAAGGTCTGCACGCGGGGGCCAACAGTGCCGGCCCCAACCTATTTAGAAAATTGCTGCCCGAAGAAAACTGACCGAAGTCGGGCCTCGGAAGGGATGTAGAGATCGATGCCAATCGCTTTCCCCGGCAGTTCCCCCACCACGCGCTGGAGATGATGGGGCGGGGGAGAAGCAGAGGGGCCCGTCACATGAATGTTGTTCCCTCTCTAGGAAGGGAGGAAGAGAGGGAGGGAGAGGAGGGAGGGAGGAAAGGAAGGAGGGGAAGGGAGAAGGGAGGGGGCACGAGGGAGGGGTGTGATCAGAGTAGATTTTCCCTCGCCTCCCTCGGTCCGAGGCCCAAATATACACAAGCGAGCCTCCGCGCCTCCCCTCCCCCCTAGGTTCCCAGCACCACCATTTTGCTCTCTTCCTTCCCCTCGCCGCGATACCACGCTCTCCCCCACCCCGACCGCGGCCGCCCGGCTTTCCTCCCCCACTACGGCTCGCACCCCACCCCACCTCCAGTTCGGGCTCTCCCAGGCTTAAGAGCCTGCCGGAGAAAAGGCACCTAAACCTAACGCTAGACCGAGAAGCAGAGCCTCCATCTTGCGCTGCTCCGCGTTCTCCATTTTGGGCCACCCATGGGGGGGGGGGGTCTCCGTAGAGGCCCCGAGGGAGAGTGGGGCGAGGGAAAGAAGAGAAAACCTTCAGCGAGGGTAGTCGAAAAGAAGAGTCCTGCGATAGAAAGCCACTCTAGGAGTAGGAGGTAGGGAGGAAGGGGGGGCTGGAAGTTCCTTGGTAGTGTTGAGGGAGCTACTTGCGGGAACAGGGGAGAAAGAAGGGCCGGGGGTTACGCGGGGACGAGGAGCCTTCTCCCCGCCTTCACTTGGCCGCCCGCTCCCCGGCGGGCTCCGCTGGGGGCAAAGGAAGAAGAGGGGAAATTAAACGGCAAGAGTGCCCAGTCTCTTTCCCTCCCAACTCCTCTCTCGCGCCCTATTTCAACGACACGCGCCTCACGGTGGGCCCCGCGCCCTCTGGGTGCCCCTCCAAACTTCTAGAAGCTTCGCCTCCGCCATTTTATAACTTACCTCCCCCCTCAGCGTACACAGAGGCAGCAACGAGACTGTTCGCCTCCCCCACTCCTCCTTCCTTCTTTCTCAGGCCGGGGGCTTCTTCACCCCTGGGCTGGTACAAGATATTTTTCCCTTCCTCTTCTTTACACCCTCGAATTCTACTCAGGGACGGAAGCTCCCGCGGTTCTAGAGCGGTGGGGGGTTTTGAAAGTGGCGGTCGGATCCGGCGGGGTTTTTTTTTTTTTTTTTTTCTCCTCTCTCTCTCTCTCTCTCTCTTTTTTTTTTTTTTTTTTTTTTTTTTTTTTGGTGGCGCTTCGGGATTGTTTGGGGTGTTCGCTCTTCGGCGACTTGGAGGCGAATGGAACGCGCAGGCGCCATCTGTCGGCCGCGAACCGGCGCCCAGCTCCCGTTGGGAGGGAGCGTCATCTAGCGGCAGAGGGTCACCACTGCAACGCCTGGCCGCCAGCCCTCCCACCCAGCGTCCTCCTCCCAATGGCCAGCCAATCGGGGCCGACTGCCTCCCGGGTTCAGCGTCTCCGACACCGCCCCTCAACTAGGCGCCCGCAGGGGCGCGCCGCCGAGTGGGGTAAACAAGGTGCCGTGCCCGCGCCTGACTTACTCATGCGTTTAGCAGCGCTTCCGCCGCGCACCCGGTCGCGCCGCGCTTCCTCTTTCTTTATCAGGGGGTCGAGGGGAGGGCGGTAGGAATGTCCGCCGGAGCCTCGCGCCGTGGGAAATCGGAAGCTGGCCTCGCTGGGGACTCGTGCCCCGTGCCCCTCCGCCCCCCCGCGCAGCCCGAGGTGGCAGCCCGGTTGGGCATTACCCCTCGATGTCCCCTCTTGTGACACGCCCCAGCGAGGGGAGCCTCTGACCCTAGGTCCCAGACCGTCGTTTCACCGCGCCCTCTACTCCTTCCCTCCGAAAGAACTCAACTCGCGCAACTCTGGCACCTGATCCTAAGTGATTGGGGGGGGGGGTTCTTTTTGAGTTTTTGTTTTGCTTGCTTTTTGCTTCGGGTGTGGAAAGAAAGCGAACTGAGTCCCTCCCGGATAGACATGGCACTGGAAAAAAAATTTTTTTTCTTTACAAACACTAGTCCCGTTTCCCAGAAAATGTGGTCTCTCCCTCCAGGGTCTAGGAGACTAGGGAAACTGGGCTACTAGGCTACGCCGGGCACTCGACCAATTTATTCTTCACTCTGGGGGCCGAGGGGGGAACGGGACGGAGCGAAGTGAAAAGAAATCGAAATTTGGGAAGAGGGAGTCGAAGAGCACCTACCGGGTCTTTCCCGCCTCCTCCGTTTATCCGCGGTCTTCCTGGAAGTGTGGGCGGAGGCGGCCTCGCGACTTAGTTAAGAATTTTGGTTCCTTTTTATCCTGCCTCCTCACCCCACCCCCTAGACGTTCGACAGGCGAAAGGGCACCTTAACGCTCCTTCGACTCCAGTTAACTCAAGTCTTTTTACTTATTTTTATTTTTTTGTTTGCTTCGAATCCATCGTCGGGCACCTTTGACCACCAAGAGATCTCTACGCTGGAGACATCAACTTGGGGAGGGCCAGTTACCCCCGATGCACCGCTTTTCCTAGGACAGGAAGAAGTGACCTATTGCAGTGTTTCCACTGCTGTTACACAGATTCATACAATAGTTCCCAGATTCACACAATTGTGTAGTTAATAAGAGCTCTTCGTTAGTTTCTTTTTTTAAATTTTTAGTTAAGCTGTTCCTTTAATAATAGATTTCATTTAGAAGAAAAGGAATAAATGTATTTAATAACAAGACAGATTTTCCAAGTAAGAAAGAATGCAAGCCCCGTATAAATGGTGGAGAATTTACCCAATATCACTTCTAAAGCATTCCTAATTAATGGTTATTTTCAGTCCTTAAGCTATATTCCTTCCATGCCTGTCTTAGTTTCTCTCCTATCCTCTGTACTCACTAGTTTTGCTTCCTTTTTTTTTCCTGCAACTTTAAAAAAAGTTAGTGTATTTAGTCAACTGAACAATAAAAGTTAAACCGAAACATCTAAATACCAATAACAAGAAATAAAATCTGAAGACTTTTTTACTTATCGCTAACGCTTTGGGTTGTGGAATACTATTCAGAATAAATTTCCTTTTCTTTTATAGACCATCTTTGGTAGAATGTTATACAGTTTTTAATAGATTCAAGTTACAGAATGATGCAGCTAGAACATTAAATAAGGAGTAGTGGAAAATTTACAGTTATATAAGTTAATGCAAAATTCCACTTAAAGTAATAGAAAAATTGGGCTCTGTACCAAATCATTTTACATTAATTTAGTTCAGTTGTGCCAATTTAATATCAATTGATATTAAATGATTTCCTGTTTTAGTATTAGCTGAAAGTTACTGATTTTCTGCTCTAAACATTGCATGGTGCTAATAGTTTTTCATCTATTTTATAAATTTCTATTCTCAGCTGATTTCTGTGTAGCATTTGAGACTTTAAACAATTTTATACTTTGAAAGTAATTGAAAATTTCCTGTTTAGTAAACTTTTATTTTGTAAAAAACACCATAGAAGATTAATAACTATGTAACATCAGAAGTTTTATAGCAAATATATTACCAATGTTAGCTCTCTTTTTTCTAGAGTTCGCTCAAAAGTTATTAAGTCTTCAATATGTGCAGATCACAATGCTATGCGCCCCAGTCCTGTCCCCAAGAGTGGAATTTATTTCATAAGGTACTGAAGATAAAGACTACACCCTTAGAATTTGAGGACAAAGTGAGAAAATACCATCAAATGAAATATGTAACATGTAAAATAAACATTTTTAGCAACATGGATGGACCTAGAAATTATCACACTAAGTGAAGTCAGTCATACAATGAGACACCAACATCAAATGCTTTCACTGACATGTGGAATCTGAAAAAAAGGACAGAATGAACTTCTTTGCAGAGCAGATACTGATTCACAGACTGAAAAACTTAAGGTCTCCAAAGGAGACAGTTCGGGGGTGGGAGGATGCGCTGGGGTTGTGGGATGGAAATCCTATAAAATTGGATTGTGATGATCATTGTACAACTATAAATAATAAATTCATTGAGTAATAACAAAAATATGTAAATACATTGTCTTTAAATAAATAAATAAATTTAATTATTTGTGGTACGTGCTTCATGAGATAATGCGGCAGAAGCTTTTGGTGCCTGATAAGAAATACTGAAAAAGCTGAATAGTTAGAATATTTGATACTGTGTAAGGGGTATCCATTTGATGCAAAAATATTTTGGTCAGAAATAAACACCCCAGGGAGTTCCCATCGTGGCTCAGTAGTTATCGAATCCAACTAGGAACCATGAGGTTGCAGGTTCGGTCCCTGGCCTTGCTCAGTGGGTTAACGATCCGGCGTTGCTGTGAGCTGTGGTGTAGGTTGCAGACGTGGCTCGGATCCCACATTGCTGTGGCTGTGGTGTAGGCCAGTGGCTACAACTCTGATTGGACCCCTGGCCTGGGAACCTCCATATGCCACGGAAGCAGCCCCAGAAAAGGCAAAAAGACAAAAAAAAAAAAAAAAAGACTTACCACAGTCTGAATAAAGCATACCACAGTTTTCTTTGCTCTGACTCCATGCAAATAGAGCAAGCTTCTGATTATAATTAGGTTTTCTAGATAGTCTCCTTCTCTACACAGCATACATATAAATTCTGTATTTTCTAACACCATTCTAAATGTGACCTAAAATCATGAAGCCTAAAGATGAAGTTTGAGTCTACAGAAATTTAAAATTATATATACCAAAATACCATAAACAAAGTCAAAGATGAACTATAAGTTATGAGGAAATATTTCCTACATGAATGAAAAAAGCTAATTTCCTTAATACAGAAAGAACTCTCACAAATCAAGATAAAAATATTCTAGGTTGTTCCTGGTGGTCTAGTGGCTAAGATTCAGCACTTTCACCACTGCAGCCCAGATTCAGTCCCTGGTCAAGGAACTCAGATGCCACTCAAGCCACTGCATGGGTAGTGACAAAAAAAAAATTTTAAAACCTCCAATAAAAAACTGGAAAAGGACATAAACGGCCAACTTAATGGATAAGAAATGCAGATGGCTAATAAATATATAAAACATAAAACAGTGCTCAACTTCACCACTAAGACATGGAAATTAAATACCACTTCTACCAGATCGCCAGAGGTTTTTTGTTTGGTTGTTGTGGGTTTTGTTTCTGTTTTTGTTTTTAGGGCTGCACCTGCGACAAATGGAAGTTCCCAGGCTGGGGTCCAATTGAAGCTACAGCTGCCAGCCATGGCCACAGCCACAGCCACAGCCAAGCCAGATCCAAGCTGTGTCTGCGACCTACACCACAGCTCATGGCAACACAGGATGCTTAACCCACTAAGCAAGGTCAGAGGTTGAAACTGAATCCTCATGATTATTAGTCAGGTTTGTAACCTGCAGAGCTGCAATGGGAACTCCCAGATTGGCAGAGAGTTAATTTACTTATTTTCTTTTTTGACTGCCCCACAGCATATGGAGTTCCCAGGCCAGGGATCAGATCTGAGCCATAGTTGTAACCAAAGCCGCAGCTGTGGCAACTCAGGATCCCCAACCCACTGTGTGGGCTGAGGATCAAACCTGTGTCCCAGCACTCCCAAGTTGCCACCGATCCCCTTGTGCCACAGCAGGAACTCCACTGGCAGAGATTTCAAATTCTGATGATAATTTTGGTGAATAATTAAGAATTCTCATATACCATTGGTGGAGATGTAAATTGTTAAAAAAAAACTTATAACATGTAAAATGTAAAACTGACCCAGCTTTTCCATTTCTAGGAATCTATTATACAGATAACCTCATACAATTTACACAAAGACATACATAGAAAGACTATCATTATAGCTTTGTAATAAAGAGAAACTGACAACTATAGAAATGGCGCCCTTAGGGGACTGGTTAAGGAAATTATAATACATCCATACAGTGAGGTTCTATGCCCAACATTAAAGCAACTGGGTATATTTTTATCTATTGATACACAAATATGTCTAGGATAGGTCAAGTGGGGGAAAAAATCAAGTTGCAAATAGCTGTATAGTGTGATCCCATTTGTGAATATGTTTATTTACAAACATATATATGTTATATACACCTAAAACATGCTTGAAGAATATACAGGAAACCTAATGACAGTTGCCTCTCAGGGAAGAGATGATGCAGGGTTCCAGGGCTTGTAATTCTACTTTTCATTTTATACATTGCTACTTTATTTTATATATATATATATATATATATACATTTTTTTTTACAGTGATCATGTATTACTTTGGTAATTTTAAAGGTTTTTTTTTTTTTTGGTCTTTTTAGGGCTGCACCCTCAGTATTTGGAGGTTCCCAGGCTAGGGGTCCAATCGGAGCTGTAGCTGCCGGCCTGTGCCACAGCCACAGCAATGCCAGATCTGAGGTGAGTCTGCAACCTACACCACAGCTCACAGCAACACCAGATCCTTAACCCACTGAGTGAGGCCAGGGATCAAACCTGCGTCCTCATGGATGCTAGTCAGATTCGTTTCCGCTGAGCCACAATGGGAACTGCCAGTAATTTTTATGATCTTATTCTAGTTACTCCAGAAAACAGTTTAGCATTTTCTTATGAAGTGAAGCATATACTTACCCTGTGGCCCAACAATCTTACTCCTGGACCATTTATCCCAGATAAATGAAAACTTATGGTTACACAAAAACCTGTACATAAATGGTCTTGACAAAGTTGCTTGTAATACCCAAAATCAAGAAACAACTCAAATATCCATAAACTGGTGAATAGTTAAAAAAATATATATATGTATCTGTATAGAATGGAATACTACTCAGCAATGAAAAGGAATTGTTGATAACATGCAGCAACTTGGATGGATCTCAAGAGCATCATGCTTAGTGGAAAAAGCCAATTTCAAAGAGTCACACACTGGGAGTTCCCATTGTGGCTCAGTGGAAACGAGTCTGACTAGTATCCATGAGGATGCAGGTTTGATCCCTGGCCTCACTCTGTGGGTTAGGGATCTGGTGTTGCTGTGAGCTGTGGTGTAGATCACAGATGCAGCGCGGATCCCACGTTGCTGTGGTTGTGGCTTAGGCCAGCAGCTACAGCTCGGATTGGACCCCTAGCCTGGGAACCTCCATATGCTGTGGGTGTGGCCCTAAAAAGACAACAAAATAAAAAAAAATTTTTAATAATAGATGAAATTTCTCGTTCACAAATTAGCTTCTTTGTGAACTCAGGTGTAATGACTTAATTTCTGAAATCCTTATCATCACTCTTCTGTGAACTTATTAAGGGCCTGATACTTCAGTACTCAGGAGAAGACCATAGACTGTAGCACCAACAGGAACTAGACATACCAATAAGCCTTAGCTAAAATGAATAGCTTGTACTTACTAAGACATCACAAATACCATATTACTGAATTTGCTGATTTTTTTTACTTTGAATAACATAGAATATTTCTAGTATATACAGGAGTTCCTGTTGTGGCTCAGCGGGTTATGAACCTGCAGATGCAGGTTCAATCCTTGGCCTCACTCAGTGGGTTAAAGGATCTGACATTGCTGTGGCTGTGGCCTAGACCGGCAGCTGCAGCTCCAATTCATCCTCTAGCCTGGGAACTTCCATATGCCACAAGTGGGACCCTAAAAAAGAAGGGGGAAAAAAAAACCCGTATCTACATACAAAATATTCGGTGTCTCGCATCCAACCCCTCCTACTTCTGGTCTGAGCCATAATAATAGCCCTATGTCCAATTTCTTTTACATCCAATTCATTTCTGATTAGACTACTACTTTACTGTCTTATTTTTATGTTTACTTACTTGCTGCCTTCTTACTCCCTTACTTGCTCTAACTTATTCACTTACATACTCTCTTATTGGCTCAGTTGGCCTACAACAGTGCTCCTCAAACGTTAATGTGCTTGTTGTTTCCTGGTGACTTAGCAGTTAAAGATTTGGCATTGTCACAGCTGTGGCTCAGGGTTAAATTGCTGCCCAGGAAGTTCCGCGTGCTGTGGACAAGGCCAAAGATAGATAGATAGATAGATAGATAAATAAATAACCTGGGAATCTTGCTAAAATGAAAATTCTGATTCAGTAAGCCTGAGGTAAGGGTGGAACCTCAAATTTTGCATTTCTTTTCTTTCTCTCTCTCTCTTTTTTTTTTTTTTTGCTAGATTCTCCATTTCTGACAAACTCAGTTATATCTAGCCCACACTGCTGGTCTAAAGTCCACACTTTGGGTGTGAGGGCCTGAGGAGCAAAGTACAAACTCTTTAGGGTAGTTTTTAGTGCCTTCCACAGTCTTATCCAAATTTCATCACTTGTAACTGTGAACTTTGCTGGGGCAATGTCTGTACAGTTCACTGTTTTATCCCCAGCACTTAGTACAGAGCCTGAAACAAGATAGGTGCTCCTAAAATATTTGTTGGATGATTAAAAGAATGAATGAATGAATGAACTAATGGGAACTCCTTGTATGCCATACATTTTAATCAAACTAAAATTGCTTTCCATTTTCCTAGTACTTTCCCACCTCTGTACCTTTGCTCACACTATTCTCCTTTCCCAAAATTTGCCCCATTCAAATTCTCTTCATCCTTGGGAGTGCCTGCTGTGGTTCAGCAGTAACAAACCCGACCAGTATCCATGAGGATGCAGGTTCCATTCCTGGCCCCCTCAGTGTGTTAAGGATCCAGCGCTGCCATGAGCTGTGGTGTCTGTCGCAGACGTGGCTTAGATCTGGTGTGGCTGTGGCAGTGGCACAGGCTGGCAGCTACAGCTCCGATTCGACCTCTAGCCTGGGAACTTCCCTATGCTGCAGGTGTAGTCCCTAAAAAGCAAAAAAAAAAAAAAAAAAAATCTCTTCATCCTTAAATGCCCAGTTGAAAATGAGAAAATCTCCATAAAGCCTTCCTCAATGTCCCAATATGGACATAATCTCTCTCATTTTGAAAGGCTTCTCCCTACCAGATTGAAGGCTTATAAATAATAATAACATTATTTATGTTTTGTTCACATTTGCTATAACCACCATGCCTTGCACAAATACTAGCACATAATAGGAAATCAACGTTTATTTAATTGAAATGGGAGAATAAAGAATTATCTAGATCAACACTATGTATTAGAACTTTTATTTGTGCTGTCCAGTACAGTAGTTGCAAGTAGCTACTAACTACTCAAAATGTGGCTAGTGTAAGTGAGGAGCTGAATTTTTAATTTTGATTAATTTAAATGTAAATATAAATAGCCACATGTGGGTAGTGGCTGTGTATTGGACAGTGCCTATCTAAATAATTCCAGTTACAATTGTTCTTCATTCAACAGTATTTACTGAGTGCCCCCATGTGCGAGACACAAAATAGGCTAGGAGCTGATACAAACATGAATAATTCATGGTCCTTGACCTCAAAGAGTTTGCAACCTATTAAGAAAAGATAGGATCAAAATAAATCCAATCAAGTGTTATAGGTGCAATTATAGAAGATTGACAAAGTAGAATCTGTATATAAAGGTGACTGTGGGCAGGAGTCAGAAGAGGGTTTGTAAGCAAGGTAAGATTAGATTCATCTAGCAAAAGGAATAAGGGTGAACAAAAGCATGGAAAGTCAAAACAGAGAGACCCCACCCCCTCCTGGAACTACAAGTAGTTTGTTTGACTTACACCCAAGAATTGGAAGGAAGAGAGCTGTATTAAAAGGAGAGCTGGAGGGAGTTTCTGTTGTGGCGCAGTGGAAATGAATCTGACTAGTATCCATGAGGACGCAGGTTCTATCCCTGGCCTCACTCAGTGGGTTAAGGATCCAATGTTGCCATGAGCTGTGGTGTAGTACCCAGTAACAGCTTGGATCTGGCATTGCTGTGGCTGAGGCATAGGCCAACTGCTGTAGCTCCAATTCGACCCCTAGCCTGGGAACCACCATATGCTGCAGGTGCGGCCCTAAAAACCAAGGAAAAAAAAAAAAGAGAGCTGGAGAAGTTTGTGCTGGAGTCTTAGGTAGGAGCCCAATCCCAGAGGGTCCTTCAAATGCCTTGCTAAGGAAGGAGCCTGGTATCCCATAGGCAATGGGGAGCCATGTAAGCCATATGCTCCTTTTGACTTTTTGTTTGTTTTTGTTTTAGGGCCGCAGGTATGGCATATGGAAGTTCCCAGGCTAAGGATTGAATTGCAGCTGCAGCTGCTGACCTATGCCACTGCCACAGCAACACCAGATCTGAGCCCCGTCTGTGACCTACATACACCACAGCTCACCGAATCCTTTTTTTTTTTTTTTGTCTTTTTGCCTTTTCTAGGGCCTCTCCTGCGGCATACAGAGGTTCCCAGGAGTTGAATCGGAGCTGTAGCCACCGGCCTACGCCAGAGCCACAGCAACGCGGGATCTGAGCCACGTCTGCGACCTACACCACAGCTCACGGCAATGCCAGATCCTTAACCCACTGAGCAAGGTCAGGGATTGAACCGGCAACCTCATGGTTCCTAGTTGGATTCGTTAACCACTGAGCCACGATGGGAGCTCCAGCTCACCAGATCTTTAACCCAATGAGCAAGGCCAGAGATTGAACCTGAGCCGTCATGGCTATTAGTTGGGTTCATTTCTGCTGAGCCACAATGGGAACTCCTCATTTTGACATTTTAGAAAGGTGTCTCTGGAATATGGATTAGAAAGGGTTAGACAGTCTGAGAGGTGACGGGGCTTGGAGTAATCAGTGGCATTGAAAATGTATGTAGTTAAGGTTTAGATAGGGTATACATGCTTTTTGGCTTGAAATATTATAATAATTACAGTGAACATCTTTGTTTTTTGTCTATTTAATAATCCATTCGATTTTCCTCTTTTTCTTTGCTTTTTTTTTCTTTTTCTTTTTTCTTTTTTTTAAATATATATATAGAGAGAGACACAGCCTTTGCTGAATAGCCAGATCTCCATGGAAGCAAAGTCGAAACTTGGTATGAATATCTGGAAATTTCAAGGAAAATACTACCTTCTGCTTAAATCATTTGAGAAATACTAGCCAAAATAACATCATTCCTATCAGCTGGTAATTCTTTCATCACTTAATACTGGCACTGGTCCTAGTTATTTGTATTAAGTAGCTAAACATGTCATAGGATTTGTTTATGTAGACAGATGACATGTGCATTATTTTTTGAGTGCTAACATTTAACGAACAACAACAAAAAAGACTTATCAAGTCACAGGCAGACCTATCAGTTCAAACTCATGGATTATTTTAAAAGTCCTATTGTGATGCTAGCTTTTTCAATATGTTTAAGAGACATTTATCATTTCAAACCCATACACATTTAATGGTTACATTACTCTTCATCTTGTTTGTTGCCATTTTGGAACTGTTGCTGGGTATTCGTTTTTTATAGAAATAGAAATAGTTTTTGGAAGCAGAGCATTGTTGTTAGCAGAATAATACACGCACGCACGCGCGCGCGCACACACACACACACACACACACACACACACTCCCCGAATAAACATTTTTAGGTATTTCCCTATATTGCTGAAAGTGATTTGGTTAAAATTAGCATTGCCCAGAACCTCCAGTAAGACTCTCTTTCATTGGCATGAAAGCAAGATTATAATGCCAAGGTCATATTAATAACTAAGAGGGACACTAACATTAATAATAACAAAGACTACTCCTCGAATTTAAGTGTGGTATTTCTTGTTAGTAACTACCAATATTAAGTAAAATTCAAACACTAGAACCACTGTCAGCATTTGATGTCTATCATTGGTAGCAAGTTTACTGTTACATGCTGATAGCACTTCTAATGTTAGACACTAGAAATTAATGCTAGAACTGCTTGTGGAAAGATTAAGAGGTGTGAAGAAAGGATGAAGGAAGATTTGCAAAGTGGAAGAGGGCTAGAGATAGAAACTTCCGAGAAAATACATTTTATCCCCAAAATATAGACAATAGTGGATTAGATTCTGAACCAAGCCTTTTTTTTCCTTTTTAAAGCTATAAAGGGCGTTATTGGGCAGTTGGCAACATTCGAATAAGGTATAGTAGAGTATAATTTTCTTTTCTTTTTTCTTTTTTTTGTCTTTTTGCCTTTTCTAGGGCCGCACCCTCGGCATGTGGAGGTTCCCAGGCCAGGGGTCTAATCGGAGCTACATCTGCCAAGCTTACGCCAGAGCCACAGCAATGTGGGATCCGAGCCACGTCTGCAACCTAGACCACAGCTCACGGCAATGCCGGATCCTTAACCCACTGAGCAAGGCCAGGGATCGAACCCGCAACCTCATGGTTCTCAGTCAGATTTGTTAACCACTGAGCTATGATGGGAACTCCTGAGTATAATTTTCTATCAATGCTAATTTCCTAATTTTGATAATTGTATTGTAGCTACTTAAGTAGATGTCTTTATTCTTTTTTTTCCTGGTATTTCATTTTATATTTATTTTTTACATAACCATTTGCTTTCTTTATATTTTTAATTTTTATTTTATATTGGAGTATAGTTGATTTATAATGTTATGTTAGTTTCAGGTGTACAGCAAAGTGATTCAGTTATACATATACATACATCCATTCTTTCTCAAATTCTTTTCCTATGTCGTAGGTTATTACAGAATATTGAGTAGAGTTCCCCATGCTATAAAAGTAGGTCCTTGTTGATTATCTATGTCATATATAGTGGGGATGTCTTTAGTCTTAAGAGATACACACTGGAGTATTTAAAGATAAAAGGGGCATTACATCAGCAACTTATACTCAAATTGTTCAGAAAGAAAGGTAAATATATTCTTTATATACACATTGTACATTATGGTAGTGTGCTAGAATCTGCCAGCACAGGCTCACAAGAGCTGATTATGTACATGTCTTCCCATCTCCAGCTAGTGAGCTCACATCTGGAGCCTGAAATAAGCCATGGTGACATTACTTACACTATGAACATCAGCAACTTCTATAGATCAGGGCTATTTTTTCCCCTTGAGAACCATTTGTTAAAACATATCTGCCAGGGGAATTTCCATTGTGGTGCAGTGGGTTAAGAATACGACTGCGGTGGCTTGGATTGCTGTGGAGGCACAGGTTCGATCCCTGGCCCTGGCACAGTGGGTTAAAGGATCTGGAGTTGCCACAGATGTGGTGTAGGTCACAGCTGTGGCTCAGATTCAATCCCCGGCTGGGGAGCTTCCATACACTGAGGGTGCGATCATAAAAATAAAAAAATAAAATAAAAAAACATATTTTCCAGGGATCAAACTCAGATAATATCCAAATTCATGAAAATTTTCTGTTATTATTATATTTTTGGCCACTCCTGCAGCATATAGAAGTTCGAAGGCCAGGGATTGAACCCATGCTACAGCAGCAACCTGAGCCATTGCAGTGACAATAGCAGATCCTTAACCTGCTGCACCACAAGAGAACTTTGACATTATCTTAGTTTTGTAGTAATTTATTGTACACTGTAAACTAGAAGCAATCACATATCTAGCAATAGGAATCAATTTAGTTACGTCCAAACACTGCTTGCCTCTCATGCATCGGAATTCTTCCCAGGACTTTGTGAAGTTTCATATTCTCCCTAAGGTCTCTCTTGAATACCACATTCCATATTGGTTCTTTCCTTACAGTTCGTAGAACTGCATGCAAGATACACAGAAGAGCATCCAGACTAATCCCTTCATTTTGCAGAGGAGAAACAGAAGATCAAGAGATTAACATGCCCAGTATAACACAACATCCAGTTATGGAGTTTGGAGTTTGGAGCAACACCCTCATCCTCTCATTCCCAAGCCCTGAGCTATTCCTCTACACAACTAAGGCACACACTGGCCAGTCTTCTGCTTCCTGGCCAAACTTAATATGCTTACTCCCTCTATGAATAGGAACATCTATTTAGCACAGTATATGCTCAATAAATAAAATTTGGTACTCAGTAAAGACTCCATACATCCATTAGTTTGGAATGCTTTTCACATATTCTTTTTTTTCCCCGAAGACGTTTTTTGATTTATTTATGAAGCAATAAATCTTGACAAGGATTTTTTTCTTTCTTGTCTTTTTAGGGCCACTCCCGTGGCATATGGAGTTTCCCAGGCAAGGGGTCAAATCGGAGCTACAGCTGCCAGCCTACACCAGAGCCACAGCAATGCCAGATCCGAGCTGGGTCTGCGACCTACACCACAGCTCACGGCAGTGCCGGATCCTTAACCCACTGAGTGAGGCCAGGGATCAAACCTGCAACGTCATGGTTCCTAGTAGGATTTGTTTCCGCTGCACCACTACGGGAACTCCTGACAAGTATTTTTTTAGAGCTGTAAATGAAGAACTGGCTACCAACAATGGAAGTAGATGACTTGTTTCCCAGGGGGTGGGACATCCAAATGTCTAGGTGCCAAATTATAAAATGAGATCAGCCTTGGAGTCTTTACTGAGGTTTTATCCTTTCGGATTTAAATATGGTTTATAGAACACTTTGAGAATCAATTTAAAGTCACTTTACAGGGCAAAACATTATCGCCGTTTAGATATTCTTAAAGGAGAAGTATATTAATTAGCAACACAGTAAATGTAAAACTAATGGCTATCAGAAGTTGTTTGTCCCTATTTTTATTTATTTTTTTATTTTTTTTGTCTTTTTGTTGTTGTTGTTGTTGTTGCTATTTCTTGGGCCGCTCCCGCGGCATATGGAGGTTCCCAGGCTAGGGGTCAAATCGGACCTATAGCCACCGGCCTACGCCAGAGCCGCAGCAACGCAGGATCTGAGCCTCGTCTGCAACCTACACCACAGCTCACGGCAACACCGGATCGTTAACCCACTGAGCAAGGCCAGGGGCCGAACCCGCAACCTCATGGTTCTTAGTTGGATTCGTTAACCACTGCGCCACGACGGGAACTCCTCTATTTTTATTTTTTAATTTCTGTTTGTTTTTTATTGTTTTTGTTCCTATTATTTAAAAAACAACATTTTCTTATATCTTCAGAAAGAGAAAATGATAAAATTCGAATAAATTTTCAGAAAGACTGCCAGATGAAACTTAATGAGGTTAGTAGTCTAAGATCCCAATCATCAGAGACTTTTAACTGGAGTCTTTATTCCTTTATGAGTTGTTGAAACATTCTTAAGGTTTACAGCCTACCATTCAGCAAGTTAAGACCAATAAAACACCCACTTGACCAATTCAGTCGTTTCCCAGGAAGAAATAACAAAACAGTCCTAGTCTGAAAAGACTTTCATTAGTTACAACTGTTGTGACATAGACCTCAAAACCTTTGAAGTACAGTGATCAGATTTTTTTTCTTTTGGCCACACCCACAGTGTGCAGAAGTTCCCAGGCCAGAGATAGAATCCATGCCACAGCAGTGACCCAAGCTACAGCGGTGAAAAGGCCAGATCCTTAACCTGCTGTGACACCAGGGAACTCTCCAGATGCTTTTATACATGGCATAAAAATAGTATGCTGTTTGTTTGGAAGTCAGGTTCTATCCTTCAGTTTGCAGATAGCACTATGTTAAAAATAAAAGGTAGGGGTTCCCTTTGAGACTCAGAGGAAAACGACTAGTATCCATGAGTATGCAGGTTCAATACCTGGTCTCTCTCAATGGGTTAAGGATCCAGCATTGCTGTAGCTGTGGTGTTGGCTGGCAGCTGCAGCTCTGATTGGACCCCTAGCCTGGGAACTTCCCTAGATGCGGCCCTGAAAAGCAAAATAATAATAATAATAATAAATGAGACCAGTATTTGCTGTCGTGATATCATTATTCGTTCCTAGGCCAGGTATCAAACCCTTGCCACTGCTGTAACTAGAGACATAGCAGTGACAACGCAGGATCCTCAATCTTCTGAGCCATAAGGGAACTCCCCAAATTGTGATTTGAATGCTCAAAGGATAGCTGCAAAGGTTTAGAAAGTTACAAGCACTATTGATTTTGAAGATATTGGAATGAATAAAATGCATAGTTCCTTTGCCTGTAAAAATGAAATCAAGGCCATATTTCCTAAAAATGTATCTTTCTAGAAATAGTTAAATAAGATGAAGAAATCTAGAGAAATTCATATATGTGCACAAGATGACATGTACAAGGATGTCCATTGCTGTACTTTTTATAATGGAAATAATTTAAATATCCATCACAGAAGAGTAGATAGAAGTTGCAGCAGTGTCTCAATGGGTTAAAGATCAGCTTGTTGCTGTGGAGGGGCAGGCTTGATCCCTGGTCTGGCACAGTGGGTTAAGGATCCGGTGTTGCTGCAACTGTGGTGTAAGTTGCAGCTCTGACTTGGATTCGATCCCTGACCCAGGAACTTCCATATGCCTTGGGAGTGGCCAAAAAAAAAAAAAAAAAAGATATATTGCAGTATATTCATATGATGGAATACTATGCAATGGTGAAAACGAACTAATGCCACATCTATCAACATGGATAAATCTCAAAAATATTATGTTGGAGTTCCCATCATGGCGCAGTGGTTAATGAATCTGACTAGGAACCATGAAGTTGAGGGTTCGATCCCTGCCCTTGCTCAGTGGGCTAAGGATCCAGCGTTGCTGTGAGCTGTGGTGTAGGTCACAGGCTTGGCTTGGATCCCGCGTTGCTGTGGCTCTGGTGTAGGCTGGCAGCTACAGCTCCGATTAGACCCCTAGCCCGGGAACCTCCATACGCTGCAGGAGCGGCCCAAGAAATAGCAAAAAGACAAAAAAAAAATATTATGTTAAGAAAAGGAAGGTGCAAAATAATAGCTAACACATCATGCTTAGTTTATTATGTTCTAAGTACTTTGTATGTATCAACTTATTTAATCTTTAAAATAACCTTATATTGTAGGTATTATTATGAATTTCCATTTTTCCTTGAGAAAGATGAGGCACAGAGAAATTCAGTAATTTGTCCAAGGTCACACGGCTGGTAACATGTACAGCAGATATTCTAGACTACCTCTGGCTCCAATGTTTGTGCTCTTATTCAGTGCACTGTTCTATCTTTACTACTGATTGTATGATACCATTTAATAAAGCTTAAAATATTCAAAATGATATTCTATACTTTTTATGGACAGACACATATGTGGTAAATCTGTAAAGTCTGATTTCTTTAAAAAAGAGATCTTCAGTAAATATGGGAAAATTTTAAGATTTGTCAATGCTAGGTGGTGAGTACAATGAAGCTTATTATATTATTCTCTATATCTTTCTGTATTTGTAAAACATTTCATAATTTTCAAAACAGACGGTTTGTTTTGTCTTTTATTTTACGGCCACACCCGTGGCATGTGGAGGTTCCCAGGATAGGGGTCCAATCGGAGCTGTCCGCCGGCCTACGCCACAGCCACAGCAACGCGGGATCCGAGCCACGTCTGCACCCTACACCACAGCTCATGGCAACGCTGGATCCTTAACCCACTGAGCAAGGCCAGGAATTTAACCTACCTCATGGTTCTTAGTCGGGTTCGTTACAGCTGAGTCACAACAGAAACTCCCCAAAACAGAAGTTTTTAAAAGAAGAAATGAAAGAGTTCTCTTGTTTTTTTTTGTTGTTGTTGTTGTTGTTTGTCTTTTGTCTTTTTTAGGGCCGCTCCCCCAGCACATGGAGGTTCCCAGGCTAGGGGTCGAATCGGAGCTGTAGCCACCGACCTACGCCAGAGCCACAGCAACGCGGGATCCGAGCCGCGTCTGCAACCTACACCACAGCTCACAGCAACGCTGGATCCTTAACCCACTGAGCAAGGCCAGGGACTGAACCCGCAACCTCATGGTTCCTAGTCAGGTTCGTTAACCACTGCTCCACGAAGGGAACTCTGAAAGAGTTCTCTTGTGATGCAGCAGATTAAGGATCTAGTGTTGTCACTGCAGTGATTTTGGTCACTGCTGTGGCACAGGTTTGATCCCTGCCCAGGAACTTCCATATGTTGCAGGCACCACCAAAAAAAAAAAGAAGAAGAAATGAAAATGAAAGTATATTATAAAGCCAGTATATGTGTCCTGGATCTCCAATGTAGTAAGCAATTCTGATTGTAATTTTAAATATGTATACAAATAATGCAAAATCAAGATCATGTGAAATTCGGAAACTTTCACTTCAGCTGAAATGAACTTGGATATTTAATAAAAGCTCAGTGATACAATATAAAAAAATTAGTCTCTACAGATAAAAGTAATGAAAACTTCGCAATAAAATATTATTAGTGGAGTTCCCACTGTGGCACAGTGGGTTAAGAATCTGACTTCAACTCTGGCACCTTGGGTCCCTGCGGAGGCAGAGGTTTGATCCCCACACTGGCACAGTGGGTTTAAGTAGCCAGCATTGCCTCAGCTGTGGTGTAGACTGCAGCTGTGACTGGGATTCAATCCCTAGCCTGGGAACTTCCATACGCTGTGGGTGTGGCCAAAAATTTTTTTTAATTAAAAAAAATACTATTAGCATACATTCATATAAGCACAACATATACAGTCTCTTGAGAGGTCGTGTCCAAATTCAAACCAGAAGTCCACAGAACTGTTTTGGAACGCAGTATTTTTGTTTATATATTTAAATTACATTGTTTAAAGAAAGTTGTACTTAATCAGGGGGAAGGAAGAATTCTGAAAACAGCTTTCAGAAGTATCTTGATAAAAGATCAGGTTTGAAAAGATGAATAATTCTATCTGAATAATAGGACATTTGATTTGTGCAACAACTAATCCCACATTTTTAATTTAAAGGTCAAGCCATTGATTTGGAGCAAGGCAGCCGGGAAGAGAGACTGTTCTATTTCCCTTGTTTATAGACATTCAAGTAGTTACATGAGAACTCCCAAGATCTAAGATGCAGTAGCTTTTTCTTAATTTGATGGAAAGGGGGTTTCTATTTTTGTTAACAACAGAAACATATATATTCCTATTTTCCCCCTTTTTAGTAAAGCAGAAGACCCCACAGATTTCATGTCAATATATCTTCCCCTGGAAACATAGTCAAGAGAGTTAAGAGCAGATATTTTATAAATATTCATGTAGTTTTTCCCCCTTTTAATTTTTTTCTGCCTTCCTCTTACATATTTCAAGGCACATTTTTCCTGTCCCAAAGAATTATCCCTGTCCTTTATCCTGGGAATGAGAGGAATTTTCTACTGCAAAAGTTCTTGTCTGGCTACTGTGCCCATGAATTATGTTTCTGAAGCACTGATTGTCAATGATTTCCAAAATCTTATTCACTCCACACTCTGGGGGTCAGACAGCTTTTGGCACATCCTCAAACCCTGAAAGTAACATGGGGTTAATTAACATGTTTATGAGATATTTGTTGCTTCTTCTCTCTTCCTCTATGTGTGTGAACTCACCTCTTTGGTGCAGAAGATCTGAGAAAAGGTGAGAAGGAAAAAGCAAGAAATGATAAAACCTTTAATTTCTATGTTCTAACAAGGAGCTCCAAATACTGCTATTTTATAATGTTGCATTTCTCTTTGCAAGTGCAACTGTGTTGGGGGTGTGGCTAAGGGGAAGGACTGTGCCCATCATTTAACCTTTCAGTTTCATTATCTATTAACTGGGAATAATAATATAAGCTTGACAGACTTTGGTTCTTTGAAGATAATGTTAAAATAAATATACTACATGAATCTATTCTCCTTTTAAAAAATGAGAACAGTAAAAAGATAAAAGTAAAAACTTTGTATTAGTCAGTGTTCTCCAGAGAAACAGAGCCTGTATAATCCATATCTATATCTATATGTGTTTGTGCGTATGTGAAGAGAGAGAAAGAAAGAGAGAGAGATTATAAGGAATTAGCTCAACACAATTATGGAGGCTGAGCAATCCCAAAATCTACTGATAGAAAGCTGGAGGCTCAGGGCAGCCAAAGATAAGTTCCAATTCAGGAATAAACAGGCTTGGAAACCCAAGAAGAGCTGATGCTTCACTTTGAGCAGCTCACACATTCAGGCAGGAGGGAGCGTCAGCGTTTTTATTCTATTAAGGACCTCAACTGATTGGATGAGGACACCTACATTAGGGAGGGCAATCTGCTTGACTCAGTCTACTGATTCAAATGTTCATCTCACCTCAAAACATCCTCACAGACACACCCAGAATAATGTCAGACCAAATAGCTGCAAACCCCATGGCCTAATCAAGTTGACACAAAATTATCACACTCCCCAACTTGCTCCCCTCCCTTCTGCCCATAGATAACCATTTTTGAGTTTAATGCACATTCTTCCAGAAATACCTTTTAAATTCTTTTACCTAAACAGATATTAAAAAATACATAGTATTGTATTGGAGTATTTCACATAAATGGTATCATATCATACATAACATTTTGTGGCTTTTTTCATTTTCATTCTCATGTGTCTGAGAATTATTCCTCTTGATACATAACACTAGTTCATGATTTTAACCACTAAAATAATACATTACTGTTCCACTGAATGAATTAGCTACATTTTAATTATTCATTTACTAATAGACATTAAGGTTGTTTCTTATTTGTCACTATTTTTTTTTTGCCTTTTTGCCTTTTCTAGGGCTGCTCCCACAACCTACATCACAGCTCACGGCAACGCTGGATCCTTAACCCACTGAGCAAGGCCAGGGATCGAACCTGCAACCTCATGGTTCCTAGTCAGATTCGTTAACCACTGAGCCATGATGGGAACTCCTATTTGTCACTATTAACAACAGTTCTGTAATAAACATCTTTGTGCATACATGGGCATGTTTCTTTACCTAGAAGTGCAATATATGTAATTCTTTTGATGAGAGACAGCTAGTCTAATGAAAACTAATTGTAAACTTTTAAGCTAGTCTTTTTGGTATGTAATCTTATGAATTGTTGCTTTTTTTTTTGTCTTTTTTTCTATTTCTTTGGGCCGCTTCCGAGGCATATGGAGGTTCCCAGGCTAGGGGTCGAATTGGAGCTGTAGCCACTGGCCTACGCCAGAGCCACAGCAACGCGGGATCCGAGCCGCATCTGCAACCTACACCACAGCTCACAGCAAAGCCGGATCGTTAACCCACTGAGCAAGGCCAGGGATCGAACCCGCAACCTCATGGTTCCTAGTCAGATTCATTAACCACTGCGCCACGACAGGAACTCCGAATTGTTGCTTTTTGATAAAGATTCTTTTTTTTCTTTTTTGCCTTTTTTAGGGCTGCAGGTGTGGCATATGCAAGTTCCCAGGCTAGGGGTCAAATTGGAGCTGTAGCTGCCAGCCTACACCACAGCCACAGCAACGTCAGGTCCAAGCCACGTCCACGACCCACATCGCAGCTCACAGCAATGCCTGACAGTTAACCCACTGAGTGAGGCCAGGGATTGAACCCAAATCTTCATGGATACTAGTAGGGTTCATTTCTGCTGAGCCACAATGGGAACTCCCTTGAAACACTCATTTTTTTATTGGTTCTTAGGCTTGTATGCAAGTGGAAAAAAAAACCCTCACTCTGGAAGGCAGCTATGCTCACCATTACACCACAAACATTCTGCTAAAACTCCTCATTCTGGGAGTTTTCTTGAGGCACAGCGGCTTGAGCTGCTGCTGTGGCGCGGGTTTGATCCCTGGCCTGGGAACTTCCACACGTGGTGGGTGTGGCTTGAAAAAAACCCTTCATTCTGTAAATAGGCACTATTGTCCCTATTTTACAAATACGGAAACTGAGGCTTATAGAGGTTAAGAGAATTTGCTGCAGGGCACCAAAAGTCCTGAAATAGTCGAGCCAGGATTCAGCCCCCCCAGTCTGGTTGACTTAAAGTCCAGTGCTTTTTCCACAGGATACTGTAGGCTTTCATGACATATTTTCTTTATCCCTAACTCACTTTGCAACAACATGTGTGTATTCGAGGCATTTTATTTTATAAAAGGCCAAGTAGGAATTCCCATTGTGGCACAGTGGAAACGAATCCGACTAGTATCCATGAAGATGCAGGTTCGATCCCTGGCCTAGCTCAGTGGGTCATGTGTAAGCTGTGCTGTAGGCTGGCAGCTGAAGCTCCGATTCAACCCCTAGCCTGCGAACTTCCATATGCCGTGGGTTCAGCCCTTGAAAGCACCCCCCCCCCCAAAAAAACGAGTAAATAGTAAATAAAACTACCATTTATTGACCACCAACCATGTGAAGCACTGGACTAGATATGGTACCTTATCTATAAAACCTCATAATGTCCCTCTAAGGTAGATATTATCATCCCCATATCACAGATGAGAAAAAGGAGGTTCAGAGAATTTAAGTGACTTTCACAGAGAGTACCAGGGCAGGATTCAAAATCTATTAGGATGCAAAATGTACATGCTCTCCACTATAACCAAGAGAACTTTCAGTGTATTATTGTATTATATTTCTATGTATTATTAATATCTTCATTCTGGTAAAGCTTATATCTTTCTTGGGCAGTCTTGGTGTCCCTCTCTAGTTTCCCTTAATAGTGGGTTTCATTTCATGTCTTACCTTAATAGAGAGGAGTTGAAGGAAGAATTAAACTCTTACTGTTATCTAGTGCCTTCTTTATTCCACTGTTGTATATTTTCTCTTAAAATGATTTTGCTTGCATTTTTTAAACTGCTGAAAGAACATCAGTAAACAGAAAATTTATCACCTGTGAGCAGTCCTCTGTTCTTTTCCTTAATATAATTTGGGTCTTTATCGAAGTATGTTTCTAGTTCAATAAGCATTTTTTATCTTTAAAAAATGGCTAAAACGACAGAGCAAGAGGAATCACTCAAAAATTTCAGGAGTCATTCATTCATTTGTCCTTCCATCCATTCAACACAAAGTTATAGAGTGCCTATTATGTGACAGTCACTATGTTAATTTCTGAGGATAAAAAAATAAAAGTGACATAATTTCTATTCTCAAGAAACTCATTGGAGTTCCCATTGTGGCTCCACCGGTTAAGAACCTGACTAGTATCCATTAGGATGAGGGTTTGATCCTTGGCCTCGCTCAGTGGGTTAAGGGTCCAGACTTGCCATGAGCTGCAGTGTAGGTAACAGATGCAGCTCAGATCCTGTGTTGCTGTGGCTGTGGTGTAGCCCGGCAGCTGAAGCTCTGATTTGACTCCTAGCCTGGGAACTTCCATATGCCTCACGTGTAGCCCTATAAAGAAAGGAAAAAAAAGAAGAAAATAAAAGAAAAGGAAAACTCACAATAGGCAGGGGAGGCCTGCAGGTAAACTGGCAATTACAATACAGAGTTATAAGTGCTGTGCCTGAGTGAGAAAGTAGTATAATGGTTTCAACGGTAGGCTCTTTGGCCACCTGGATTCAAATCCTGGCTCTGTCATTTACTACCTGTCACATAAGAATTTACTTCATGCAATTGGTATGAGAATTGAGTTATTCACGTGAGTAATCAATAAATATTACTATTCTGAGCACCTTAAGCACTAGGTGCTCTCGCAACGCAGCAAAGGGGCATCTAACCCAGATTGAGGGGAGTCATGGGAAGTAGTCTTAAAGATTTTGTCTTGAAACAAAACTAGGGGTTGGAGTTCCCGTCGTGGCGCAGTGGTTAACGAATCCAACTAGGAACCATGAGGTTGCGGGTTCAGTCCCTGCCCTTGCTCAGTGGGTTAACGATCTGGCGTTGCCGTGAGCTCTGGTGTAGGTTGCAGACGCGGCTCGGATCCCGCATTGCTGTGGCTCTGGCATAGGCCAGCAGCTACAGCTCCAATTCGACTCCTAGCCTGGGAACCTCCATATGCCACGGGAGCAGCCCAAGGAAATAGCAAAAAGACAAAACAAAACAAAACAAAAACTAGGGGTTACCCAAGCAGAGTAGGAGACAATGGATTTTTGACACAGTCTAGCATGGGCAAGGCACAAAGACATAAGGGGGTATGGCATGAATATAGGAGCTACAAGAAGTTTGGTATAGGAGTTCCCTGGTGCCCTAATGGTTAAGGATCCAGCGTTGTCACTGATGTAGCTCAGGTTTGATCCCTGGCCAGGGAACTTCTGTATGCTGTGGGCGCAGCTGAAAAAAAAAAATTGGTGTTGCTGAAATAGGGCAAGGGCAGGGGGACAGCAGAGAGAGATTAGACAGGGACCAAATCATGGAGGGGTCTTGTAATCAGCGCTAAAGACTTTGAACTCTATCTTAGGAGTGATAGAAATCCATGAAGGCTTATAATGAAGGGGCTAATGTGAGCCTATGAGTTTGGTGGAATCATAGAGAAGGGACAAGGGGATTAGGAGATTTGTTAATAAGCTGTGACAATAGGTCAGAGAAGTGATGAGGGAGCCTCTGGACTAAAGCTCTGGCAGTATAAATGGGAGGATGGGACAGTCAAGAGATATTTAGGAGTAGTAAGAAGTAACAGAGGTCATTTGGCTAAGGTGGGTAGAAGATATGGATCTTTATTTATTTCTCCATTCGCCCAGATAGGATTTTTTTTTGTCTTTTTGTCTTTTTTAGGGCCGCACCCATGGCATATAGAGGTTCCCAGGCTAGTGGTGGAATCGGAGCTACAGCTGCCAGCCTACACCAGAGCCACAGCAATGCCAGATCCAAGCTGTGTCTACAACCTACATCACAGCCCACGGTAACGCCAGATCCTGAACCCATTGAGCAAGGCCATGGATTGAACCCGCAACCTCATGGTTCCTAGTTGGATTCGTTTCCACTGCACCACGAAGGGAACTCTCAGATAGGAAATTTAGAACAAGCAGTTTGGGGAGAAATTTTCTTGACTTCAGTCCTTTTTTTTTTTTCCTCTCTCTTTTTCAGCTGTACTCTTCCTGGGCTAGGGATCAAATCTGAGCCGCAACTGTGACCTACACCATAGCTGCAGCAACAGTGGATCCTTTTAACTCACTGTACTGGGGTGGTTATCAAACCCGCACCGCCACAGAGACAATGCTGTATCCTTAACCGGCTGCACTACAGTGGGAACTCCTTGATTTCAGTTCTAAATTCCTTTTTTTTTTTTTTTGTCTTTTATCTTTTTAGGGCCACACCTGCTGCATATGGAGTTTCCCAGGTTAGGGGTCTAATTGGAGCTGCAGCTGCCGGTCTACGCCACAGCCACAGCAACGCCGGATCTGAGCCACATCTGCAACCTACACCACAGGTCACGGCAATGCCCGATCCTTAATGCACTGAGCAAGGCCAGGGATTGAACTCAAAACCACATGGTTCCTAGTTGGATTCGTTTCTGATGCACCACGATGGGAACTCCAGTTCTAAATTCTTGCAAAAGAAAATCTAAACTCCTTAGTATGGCATTCAAGGTCCCCCATGTCTGGACCAAAACTATATTTTCAACTGTATCTCACCAGTATAGCTCCCCCCAGGCAGATTACGGAAAGTGGTCCTTTCAGACTATTTTCCTAAACTCCGGCCTCCTTTAAACAGACATAGACACAAG